>NC_073303.1:336798495-337033495 GCF_027595985.1 Sorex araneus | reverse complement strand
AGGACTGAAAAGGCAAAATAAAGAAGCTAGGGCTTTGAGAAGTTTCCAAGCTTGCCGATGTGTAAAAATGTCTAATTGCCAAGAGTGCCCTCTTTAAAGACCCTGGAATGTAAAAGCATCCGTTTTATACTTCATCCTAGAGCAGATTCTTTTCAGAATTCAGGATAAACTTTTTTTTTTAAGCATATTTTATACATGTGTCAAAACAGAATTTTTTTTTCTTTTTGGGTCACACCTGGCGATGCACAAGGGCTACTCCTGGCTTTGCACTCAGGAATTACTCCTGGCTGTGCTCAGGGATGCTAGGAATTGAACCCGGGTTGCCTGAGTGCAAGGGAAATGCCCTATCCTCTGTGCTATTGCTCCAGCCCCAAACAGAATAGATTTAATTTTCACCAACACCTATAATCTTAGTGTCTATTTCTGCAGGGCCCAAGATAAAAATACCTATTTGTTTGTTTCTATGCACAAATAGGGGGTAGAATGATAGTACAGCAGGTAAGCTTTTGTATTGCATGTGCCAACCTGGTTTGGACCCTGGCACCTCATGTGGTTCCTGGCACCTCATCTGAGCCCCGCCAGGATTGATGACTGAACATAGAGTCAGGAGTAAGCCCTGAGCACCACTGGGTGTGATCCCCAAACAAAAAAATCACAAATAAAAACATTCCAATGGATGGATAAAATCTGTTACTTTACCTCTTTCTGTTGTGTTTTTTCTCAGAAGTAGTTGGTAAATAGAATACGATGATGTAATTTTCCATACCTTTTCCTATAATTCAATGCTATCCTGGGGCTTGGAGATGGCTCAGTGAGTGGTGGTAGATCACTTGTCTTGCTGGTGTGAGGCTGGCAAGGCTATGAGTTTGGCCCTAGGCACCACCCACACACCCATGCATGATCCCAGCATCTCTGCTGTAACACTGTGTACTCGCTGGTGCCTCAGAGAGAAGTGTGATGACACTGAAGTTAAAATGTGCACCTTTGGGTCTCAGCAAAGGGAAGGGAAGGGGCCTAAAACAAAAAAACAGACAAAAAACCATTACAAATAAACCTTGGCTGCTTTCCTTTTGGGTGGCCACTTCTTCTGTCTTCTGGTTCCGGTTCCCAGGGAGGCCATCCGTGCTGACACAATGGAAGTTAGACTCCTTTTGCTCACATAGAGACATTTGGATTTTCTCATAGTGTCAATTACTATTCATAATCAACAGACTAATGCCCCTTCCTCCCTCCAAAGACCTCCTTATCGTGATGCCTGTGAGTTTGTTTCCTTCTGCATGATGTGATTGTTATCTCTTACTGTTTTGGTATTTCCCTCCCTCCCTCCCTCCCTCCCTCCCTCCCTCCCTCCCTCCCTCCCTCCCTCCCTCCCTCCCTCCCTCCCTCCCTCCCTCCCTTCCTTCCTTCCTTCCTTCCTTCCTTCCTTCCTTCCTTCCTTCCTTCCTTCCTTCCTTCCTTCCTTCCTTCCTTCCTTCCTTCCTTCCTTCCTGTGGGTTTTGGGTCATACCTGGCTCTGCACTCAGCAATTACTTCTGGCGGTGTTCAGGAGACCATAGGGGTTGCTTGGGATCAAGCCTGGGTCAGCAGTGTGCAAGTCAAACACTTACACCTTACCCATACTCTCTCCAGCTCCTCAACAAAAGAGCTTTTCTTAATTTTTAATTTTTTCTTTTATTTTTGCTTTTTTGGGCCACACCCAGCATTGCTCAGGGGTTATTCCTGGCTCTGCACTTAGGAATTACTCCTGGCGGTGCTTGAGGACCATATGGGATGTTGGGGATTGAACCTGGGTTGGCCACGTGCAAGGCAAAAACCCTGCCCACTGTACTATCCGAGTTTTAAATTTTTTTTTTTTGAGGTAGTAATTACCTTTATTGTCTGGAAGACTATACATTTGAATCAGTTTTGTTTTTTACTAGCTTGATAACTGGTAAAAGTGAAGATAATATCACTTTAACTTCTTTTTAAAAATTAATTAATTAATTAATTAATTATTTAGTTTTAAATGAATCACCACGAGGTACAGTTACAAACTTACAAACTTTTGTGCTTGCATTTCAGTCATACAATGGTCGAGTACCCATTCCTCCACCAGTGCCCATTTTCCACCACCAACGAACGCTACCAGCATCCCTCCCATCACCCCCACCCCATCATCCCGCCCCACTTCGCCTCTGTGGCAGGGCATTCCCTTTTGTTCTCTCTCTCATTTTGGGTGTTGTGGTTTGCTATAGAGGTATTAAGTGGCCATCATGTTCAGTCTATAGTCTACTTTCAGTTGGTATCTCCCATCCCGTGTGGGGCCTCCAAGCATCCTTTACTTGGTGTTCCCTTCTCTATCTGAGCTGTCTTTTCCTCCAGCATGTGTGGCCGGCTTCCAAGTACTCATTTCTACTGTTCTTGGGTGTTAGTCTCTCATTCTTTACTTTCACGAATCACGAATCACGAAATCCGATTGATTGTCGATTTCTAGAGCGGGCTCAGTCACCTCTCCATTCGTCCTATCCCTGAGATTTTAGAAGACTCTCTCCACTCGGCCTTCCCAACGATGCCACATTGGAGGCTCTTTCAGGGTCAGGGGAATGAGATTCAGTTTGTTACTGGCTTTAGCATATGAATACACCATGGGAAGCTTGTAAGGCTGTCCCATGTGGGCAGGAAACTCTCAGTAGCTTGCTGGTTTCTCCCAGAGGGAGAAGTAGGTCATAAGATATCGCTTCTGGGAGCTTGCTTTTAAGTCTCTGGATGTTGGCCGTTGATGGGATTACACACACCTGGGTTCCTCTGCCAGTACCTTCATGTGTGAGGCTTGTCCAAACATGTGGAGAGGGGCCTTGAGCATGGCTGTGGCTAGGTTCCGGTGGTCTTCGGCTGCTAGGAGCTCTGCTCGGGGCGGAGAGGGAAGCTGAAGCCCATCCCCTCTGAGGGGCCCCAGGGAAGACAGCCAGGTGTGCAGGCAAGAGACTCTCTTTACTTTACTTTATACTTTATACTTTACTTTTCTTTACTTTAAATTCCACAAATGAGTGCAATCTTTCTATGTCTGTCCCTCTCTTTCTGACTCATTTCACTTAACTTGATACTTTCCATGTTGATCCACTTATATGTAAATTTCATGACTTCATCTCTCCTGCATAGTATTCCATTGTGTAGATGTACCAAAGTTTCTTTAACCAGTCATCTGTTCTCGGGCACTCTGGTACACGTACAAAAGAACAAAAACAACCGGTGTTGGGTGGATGTGGGGAGAAAGAGAATCTCCTTCACTGCTGGCGGGAATGCCGACTGGTTCAGCCCTTTTGGAAAACAGTATGGATGCTTCTCAAAAAATTAGAAATTAAGCTCTGATTTGACCCAGCAATACCACTTCTTGGTATATATCCTGGAGATGCAAAAAAGTATAATAGAAATGATATCTGCACTTGTATATTCATTGCAGCACTGTTTACAATAGCCACTGTTTACAATAAAAAATCTACATGCTTGAAATTTTTACCTATTCTCCTCACCCCACAGACCAGCCCTGCGAATTGGGTGTTGGTGTCATTGTTTAAAGGCTTTGATCCTGACTTTCCCCTGTGTGTCAGTCCTCTTGTTTACCAAATGGAGATGCTCATCATCTCTAATTTCAAGGGTAGTTATTCAATTTAGTTGAGTTTGTGCATGTAAAATGTTTATAAATATACAGTATTCTTCCAATCAGTGCTAGTTATACATTTTTATGTATTCCCCTCTTAGGTTGCTTTATTATTTTTTATTTGCATGATTCATTACATATTAAAGTCATTTGCTACCTGAAGTAAGTTATTGCACATATTACAAATACTTTCTCATAATTTTACTTTGAAGAATTTAAGGTTTTCTAACTTACCCATCTTTCTCTTGATACAGGTTTGATTCTATGGGACATATATAGCCTCCCATAGTTGCTTAGAAAGGTGTTCTCTCTTTTTTATTGGAGGGCACACCTGGTGATGTTCAGGAGTTATTACTGGATCTGCACTCAGGAATTACTCCTGGTGGTACTCAGGGGACCATATGGGATGCCGGGGATTGAACTCAGCTCATCTGTGTGCAAGACAATTGCCCTACACATTCTCTATTTCTCTGGCCCCAAAGCTGTTCTCTTTCTTTTGCCACTACCTTCTCCCCCTTTCCTGTTGCTGTTGCGATGACTAGGGTTTGCAAGTGTCTATTGTTGAGCTACATCCCTGGGACTAGATGATCTTTTGCCTTGTTTGTGTTTTGAGCCTCACCCCAGCAGTGCGATAAGGGGTTTTCTTGGTCTAGTGCTTAGGAGTCACTCTCAGTAATACTCTGGAAGTCATATATGTTGCCAGAGATTGAACCTGTATGCAAAGTGTTCACTCCAGTCCATTGAGCTGTCACATATAACTTTGGAGAGGATTTTTGCATACAAATATTTAGTCTTTCAGCACATTCATTTTTATTATTTTCATTTTAGTGCAGCATAATAATACACTCTGTTATATTTCCTAAGTGGATGTTGCTGATAAAAGAAAATGTTAGTGGTTTTTATACATTTTCTTGATTCTGGTGAACTTATTTATCACTTATCTTAATCACAACAGTTTTTCAGTTGATTATCTTAGATTTCTAGAACATAGTTACCTCACAGACAGAATGATCTGTTTTGTTCTCTCTTTCTGTTTTCTTGTCTCCTTTCTTTTTGTATTCTTGCGTTGTCCAGGGCCACCAGTATGGTGCTTATAATGGTTGACAGGATTTTTTCCTATCTTTGACTTTAATGGAAGAGGTTTGTTTTGCTTTTTATGTAATTCCTTTTATCATGTGCATGTGTGTGTGTGTGTGTGTGTGTGTGTGTGTGTGTGTGTGTGTGTATATATATATATGTATATATATATATCACGGATCACGAAATCCCATTGATCGTTGAATTTCTCGAGCTGTCTCAGTAACTTTTCCATTTGTCCTATCCCTGAGATTTTAGAAGCCTCTCTCTACTCGGCCTTCCCAATGATGCCGCATTGGAGGCTCTTTCAGGGTCAGGGGAACGAGATTCAGCTTGTTACTGGCTTTGGCTTTGGCATCTTTGGCATATGGATACACCATGGGAAGCTTGCAAGGCTGTCCCATGTGGGCATGAAACTCTCAGTAGCTTGCTAGCTTCTCCCAGAGGAAGAAGTAGGTCATAAGATATCGCGCGGCTGCAAAGCTTCTGGGAGCTTGCTTTTAAATCTCTGGATGTTGGCTGTTCATGGGATTACACACACCTGGGTTCCTCTGCTGGTGCCTTCATGCATGAGGCTTGTCCAAACATGTGGAGAGGGACCTTGAGCATGGCTATGGCTAGGTTCCGGTGGTCTTCGGCCGCCAGGAGCACTGCTCGGGGTGGAGAGGGAAGATGGAGCCCATCCCCTCTGAGGGGCCCCGGGGAAGACAGCCAGGTGTGCGGGCAAGAGACGTTTGGAACTTTTAAGGAGTTCTTTAAAGTGATTCCCATTCTGGGACTAACACCCAAGGATAGTAGTGATAAGGGCCTGGAGGATTGCTCCATGGCTTTGAAGCTGGCCTCACATGCTGGAGGAAAAGGCAGCTAAGATAGAGAAGGGACCACGAAGTAAATGATGCTTGGAGGACTCTCTCAGGATGGTAGATGTTGTGCTGAAAGTAGACTATGGACCGAACATGATGGTCACTTAGTATCTGTATTGCAAATCATAGCACCCAAAAGGAGAGAGAGAGAGAGAGTAAAAGGGAATGTGCCTGCCACAGAGGCAGGGGGGATGTTGAGGGGACGGAGGGGGTGTCAGGGATACTGGGAACATTGATGGTGGAGAATGGGCACTGGTGGAAGGATAGGTACTCGCTCATTATATGACTGAAACATAGTCATGAAAGTTTGTAAACCTATAACTGTATCTCATGGTGATTTATTACAAATTTTTTAAAAGAAGTGATTCCCATTATTACTCATAAAATGGAATGTCAGTTTACAAAGGGCAGTCGGTGATGTGATAATATATCTTTCTTTGGAGGAAGAAGCAGGCCCAGCTGTACTCAGGGCTTACTCCCAGGAGAACTGGGGATCTGATCAGGGTTGGCTGTATGTGAGACAAATGTCTTAACTCCTGTTTTATTGTTCTGGTCCAATGATGTTTTAATATAAAAAATACAGATAGGGTCTGTAGAAATATGTAAGGATACAGGGAAAAAAGAGAGAAATACTAAGAGTAAATGATATACAGGAAATGGGTCCCAAAAGGAGAGAAGAGCTAGGAGAAGGAGAACTAGTAGTTACAGCTACTGGGCCCCAGTTGAAATGGTGATTGTACATCTTGCTTGTTGGATAAAGAAAAGACGTGTTTGGCAGGAGGAAAGAAAAGCAGGTGAAAGCCCTGGGTATGGAGAGTCATGGGGAGCATTTTCATGGCATTAGGTCTGAGGTAGAATGAAGGGCAAAGCCTTAACAACAAGGTTTTTCCCCAACACATTGCCAGAGAAGTGGTGCCAATACAAGCAATCCCAATGCCCTCCTTAAATCCTCTTACTGCCAATGGGGACTCATGTCTGGGTGTGGCACCATCAGTTCAGGATATGAAAATTTGGCCATCAGACAGTCCCAGACTTATCAGCACACTTCCACTTCAGTGTGTGAGCGACCTCCACCCAGCTACTCTTGGGGCCACGGAACATGTTATAGAATGTTTAAAATGTTCTGCCAATTTTCAGCTCTCACCAAGCAGTAAGTGCCCAGCAGGAAGATAAGGATTTTCCTGTGTGAATGATTCAGAAGGACTGTCACTTTTCTCCCTCAGTGACTCAATAGTTTGAGTACTTCTTATGTGCACTTGCCCCTCTGAAGATGCCAGACACCCAAATATTTCTGTGCCTGAATTTCTTCTAAGGGTCTTTACAAAACAGTCATGGATTTCTTCCTTTCTTTAAATCATTTACTGGAAATAAGGTTAAGGATGGTTTTAAAATATTTTTATTTATTTTTTAAAATTGAATCACAGTAATATATGAAGGTACAAAGTTGTTCATGATTGGGTTTCAATCATTCAATATTTCAATATCTGTCCCTTCACCAGTGTACATTTCCCAACACCAGTGACCCCAGTTTCCTGCCACCAACCTATCTTCCCAGCCTGATTCTATGACAAGCACTTTCTTCCTCCCTCCATCTCTCTCTCTCTGTCTCTCTTTCTGGTCATTATGGTTTGCAATACAGGTACTGAAAGGTTATCATGTATATCCCTTTACCTACTTTCAAGACTCAGTTCTTATCCAGAGTGATAATCTCCAATTATAATGGTCAGAGTGTTCCCTTCTCTATCCTAACCCCCACCCCCCATAGTTAATTTTTATAATGACAAGCTGTGTGTTCTTTCCCTGGTCTCAAGTAAATTTCTAAAGCAGTTTTTCTCTTGGTGGCACATCACTTGTGTGGCTGTTGGTGTCTGCTGCTGTCATGGGCAGTATGCCCTGTGCAGGCTGGCACTCTGTCTATCTGTCCTGCTTTTATTCTTTTTTTTTTCAAATTTTTATTAGTGAATCACCTTGAGGTACAGTTACAAACTTATGAACTTTCATGTTTGCATTTTGTTTACATCCCTTTACCAGTGCCCTTTCTCCTCCACCAATGTTCCCAGTATCCCTCCCATCCTTCCACCCCATCCCCTCACCCCACCCCACGTCTGTGGCAGGGCATTCCCTTTTGGTCTCTCTCTCCTTCTGGGTGTTGTGGTTTGCAATAGAGGCACTGAGTGGCCCTCATGTTTGGTCTATAGTCTATTTCGAGCGTGCATCTCCTATCCCGTGCAGGTCTTCAAACCACACTTTACCTGGTGTTCCATTATCTATCTGAGCTGCCCCTTCCTCCAGGGTGTGAGGCCAGCTTCCAAGCTTTGGAGCCAACCTCCTGGTACTTATCTCTACTATTCTTGGGTGTTAGTCTCCTATTCTGTTATTTTATATTCCACAGATGAGTGCAATCTTTCTATGTCTGTCTCTCTGACTCATTTCACTTAGCATGATACTTTCCATGTTGATCCACTTATATGCAAAGGTCATGATTTCATCTTTTCTAACAGCATCATAGTATTCCATTGTGTAGATGTACCAAAGTTTCTTTGACCAGTCATCTATTCTCGGGCACTCGTTTTCTTTTCCAGATTCTGGCTATTGCAAACAGTGCCGCGATGAACATATAAGTGCAGATGTCATTTCATCTATACTTTTTTGCCTCTCCGGGATATATTCCTAGGAGTGGTATCGCTGGGTCAAATGGGAGCTCAATTTCTAATTTTTTGAGAAGCGACCATACTGTTTTCCAAAAGGGCTGAACCAGTGAACATTCCCACTCCTGCATTTATTCTTAATGCAGTGGCTGGCACATAGAGGGTAATCAAGATTTTTGTTGAAGAGATGAATGTGTGAAAGAAGTGAGCTGAATAGCACATTAAGAGATATTTTTCTTAGACTGGTTTTCAGAGATTCATCAAGTTAGGCAAGAGGTAAGTAATACTTTAGTTAAATATACTTTATTCATTTTGTTTATAATCCATTAAGATATGAATATTGGCTAAGATCTATTGATATGACCATGGAATATACTACCACTACCATCATTAGACTAACAAAGCTTATAGAAGCTTAGGAAATTCTTTTTTCCTTCTGCGGTTGAGAGTGTAACCCAGGGCCCTATACCTACAAGGCATGTGCTTTAACATGGAGCCAGAGTTTAAATGACTTTTGGTACTAAGCAGTATTTTTTTTTCATTATGCCTATGAAATGGCACGGAGTAGAGCATAATTTATTTCTGAGTTCTGTGTCTGGAAGGAATCTTCTCAGTGCTGAACTGAAATGATCATCTTTGTCCATCTGGAGAACAGATTATTTTCTCTGAGGTTGAGGGGACCTGTCTGCAGTTGAAGAGAGGCTCATGGATGTGTTGGGAAGGGCTACGGTGACCTGAGACAGGGGAAATGGACGACTAGGACAATTCTCACCGACTTCCAGGCCCCTGTTCCATCCCAGTCCTACTCTGGGGACTTTCTCTTTGGCTCCTTGGGGTGTTCAGAATTGACAAGTACCATCTGCCCATAAGCCTGTGCTCAATCTTGCTTCTTCTTCATCCTACGAGGGACACTTGGGTGAGCTGGGGAAGAGCCACCTCTTCATTCTTAGAGGAGCAAATAAAGTAGGACCTGTCTGATACTGTTTTGGGGAAGATAGCCTAATATCCTAGATTTCAAAGCTATACTTAAGTACACTGGTTTCATCCCCTTATTTTGCAAAGGAGAAAACTAGTATCTAGTGATCACTCTGTGTTGATTGCTACATATAGTCTAATATTTATTTGGTAATACAGAAATTTGAACCGAATAAATATTACAATTAAAATTATTTGATTATGAATTTTAAAATAATGTTCAAATAGAGAAAAAGATTTTTGTTAATTTTTGGGATGCTCCCAAATAAAGTACACAGGAGGCCTAGGGCCCCTTCTGTAAATTCTGAGACAACCAGGCTGGTAATGCAATGTGTGGACCCTGAGGATGTGGTGCTGCTTGGACTCTATCATGCCAGGGGTTATTCAGACCATCCCAGTGATACACAGGGGACTGTCAATTGCATGTGTTTTAAAAGCATGTACTGTCCCTTTGGCTTCAATTTTATTTCTAATCCAAGAATAAAGCATTACATTTTCAAGATATGATTTTTGTGGCAGCTGCTGTTTTAGTCGACTATGTATTGGCTTTGATTTTCCAGAAGAAACAGGGATGGGAAGTCAAGTATAAAATAATTTGTTTTTTGAGCTTGCACTTTGAGAAAAAGTGGAAGTTTAGAATGAAGAAGAGACGAAAGCAGAATTGGTTTCCGGTCTGAATCTGCCCTCAGCTTTCTTTGGGGCCATCAAGCGCTGCTCAGATCTGGTAACTCATCTGGTAAAATGCGTTCTTTCCCCTAAAGGATCATAAAGACACACATGAACAAAGAGATGTCAAAGTGCTTTGTAACATAACAGAATGAAATTACATTTCTCTATGCAAAGATGCAGAACTATTAGCTTAAGAGGTATTCCTGGGGACATCAGTCTGGAATGTCAGACGTTACCTTCCTTGAGACTTTCCCCTAAGAAGAAAAGACTTGGCAACTGTAGTCAGCCTTGGAGAGAGTATTCTTGAGAAAACGCTTATAATGCAAGATTCTACTCTCTTCCTGTCTCCTCCGTACACCTACCCACTGGCTGGACTGGTGGGTGATAACAAAGGTTATTTCTTTGACGTCAGAAATGGAAAAAAATTTCCACATCAAACATTATTGCAAACTCTCCATCTACCTGGTTGATGATTAATTAATTTGCTTAACAAGAATTTTGACAATTTGGGTTTGTATTTCGCTTTAGAAATTGTCGTAAGAAAATTAACCTATTTTGAGTATCATAGATATTTAAGAATAATTGGAGTTAATTCACTGTGTCTGAAAAGTCATCCTGTGATAGGGTGAAGGTATGTGTATTTAATATAAGGCTAAGGAAGGAAAGAGGCACATAAACTAAAGGGATAAAAGCTCTAACATCCTCATTGTTTGGTATTGTTTGGTGAATGCTTGCTATTCAAATCACAGTTCTCATCACTTTAACCGACGAGGAAAAAGAAGCACTGATGGAACAGGCTGCGGATCCATGAAACTCATTTCAGATTTTGTCACCGTAAGCAGTGGGCTATTTTAGCCCTTTCCCTGCCAACATGCAGGCCACTGTTTAATTTTGTGGTCCCATCGCACCCCTCAATAATTCAGATCCACATGGTAAAGATAGAAGACAGATTTCTCTCTCTCTTTCTCTTTCTTTTCCCTTGTTTCTTTCTCTTTTGCTTTTTTTCCTCTAGTTTTCTCTCTTGCTTTTTTGCCCTTCCTTCCTTCCTTCCTTCCTTCCTTCCTTCCTTCCTTCCTTCCTTCCTTCCTTCCTTCCTTCCTTCCTTCCTTCCTTCCTTCCTTCCTTCCTTCCTTCCTTCCTTCCTTCCTTCCTTCCTTCCTCCCTTCCTTCCTTCCTTCCTTCTCTCTCTCTCTTTTTTTCTTGCCATCTTTACTTTCATTTTGATTTTGTTCAGGGTTGTTTCTATTTCTGACAGTTTTGAGAGTTTTTCACATAAATCATTAGTAAAAATCTCTCGGGTTAGTGGGTAGTGAATGGTGTAAATCATTTTCTTTGAAGTTGTTTCCATTGCTGCATTCTTGATGCTTTATCACTTCTTCTTAGCTCTTTCTTAGGCAAGGCAAGGATATCTATATTAGGAAAATGAAAAATGAACTATACTCTTATTCTCTTGTTAATACAGCTGGTACTCTTTCAAAAATTATACACTGCTGCTGACAAATCACTGTAATAATCACAAGCCAAAACTTTAATTTCTTGGGCCATTTTTATGAGGCATTCATTTTTCAGCATTGAGATGGACAAAATTGATTATTTTGGAAAGAATAAATGTTTAGGATTTGTAATTCTTTTTTCCTTAAGATCAGAGATGTATTGTTCTGTTGCTCACACTAATGCATGACTCTGGGAAGTGTCTCAGTTTCCTCATCTTTAATATCCTTATTCTCAGTTGACAGGGTTCATGGAGTGACAGAGAAGTACAATCAGACTCTCAAGAAAGGGGTTCTTTAATTCAGAATTAGTGACATTCAGATATTTCTTTTTGCCTGAAAGTCTACTCTTAAGAGAACTCTTAGAGGGGCTAAAGAGATTGCTCAGTGGTTAGGGAACATGTACCATATATGCGAAACCCATGTTCAGCACTGGGGCCATATGACATCCAAAGTTATGTTGTATTTAGCTCAAGAGGCCCCAGAGGTCTTTGAGCCCCCATTTGCCAGAACCACTGAGGTGAATCTGGTGGTTCTTGGCATTGCAGGGCCCTGACATTGAACTACCTGCACAGTTGGCTAAGAATTTATGAAAAGACCCCTGATTCTCCTGATTGTTACTTGGGAAACAAACAAACAAAAAATGAGTAAAGAAAAAGAATAAAGAATGAAATCTTGGAGAGTTTAAGAGGAGAATGGAAAAGTTAAAGCATGTGTAGAGTGTCATTTCCAAAGATGGCCCCGAGAGAATCACTTTGGCTCTAATGTGAACTGTTTCTTTCTATAAGCAAATATTCATGAAAGGGAAAGAACATTAGCCCAAAAGCAAAAATATAAAAGAAAAACAAGGCATTTGATGGGCAGAGAGGACCCATTGTCCCTGTTCTCTACTTCTAAGGAAACTTATTGGTTATTATTCTCCTTATCAAAGTGAATCTGTGTGGGAGGTGGGTCTCATTTCTGAAGCTGCTCCCCACTCACTTTTTAAATAGTATGAATGATAGCCTGACCCCCAGAGGGTTGAATCCCTCCACATACTTCCTTCCTCTTCCCAAGTGTCCTATTCACACCTTTACCCTAGGGAGAACTCCAGACTCTAAATCTCCAACACAGCAACTCCCCACCCCTATTCCTTTTATTATTTTCTAATTATGACCTTGTCAGATAATAACTACTGCAGTGATGGCAAAAAATATGCATTTATAAAAGGAATCAAAATGTCTTAATCTAGGACCTGAGAGGTAGTACAGCAGTAAGGTGCTTGCCCTTACATGCTGCCAACCTGGATTCAATCATTGGCACCCCTTTTGGTCTCCTACACCTATTAGGGCAGAGCCAGGAGTAGGCTCTGAGTACAGCTGGCTGTGGCCCTCAACCCCAAACTAACCCCCTCTCCCCAACACAGAGAAAAAGAAAGAAAAAGAAAGTGTTCTAATCTAATAGAAAACCGAATTCTCACAGTGACAGAAGAGCATTTTTGGTATGAGATTCCTCCTGAGCCACCCCCTCTAGCCATTCTCAAAAGACAGAGAGGGCTGGTCCCTGAAGGGCATCTAGATCCCAGTAGGATACAAAACTTTTCATTTGGACATCTGAATAAAGTAAAAAGTAGTTAGGATCTTGTGCAATGTATAAGTGGTATATACCTATCGACTTTCTATGTCTCTGAACAAAGACGCAAAGCCACTGAGGTTTGAACCCAGCCTATCCTAACTTTCCAGGAAATGACTGACCCCGAAGCCACAAATGCTTTCAGAAGCCCTGGTATTAGATATGGTAATAATGAACTCATAAAGGCTGAGGGGGAAGGATTAACAAGTGAGCTGGCCATTTCCATGGATACAAGGCTCCTTTCATTTAATTTTACTGGGCTTTTAGAGGGAGTCACAGCTCCAAATCTGATAGGACATCTGTGCTTCATTAGCTGTGTTTCATTAGTTTTATAATGTGATTTAAACGGACCCCTCAAAGCTGCAACAGGGGAGGCTCCTCAGAATCCCAAGTTCCAGGCCTTGCCTTGCAGGGGGCCCATGAAATGGCTGCATGCATGGAGCTGAGTGTTCTGAGGTCATGGGACCGCTGGATGATGGATCTCGTGCTAGGAGGAAGTTAGAAACATCTTTTTTTCTGCCATTAAGATCTTAGAAAAGAGCCTGCTCCATCTGAGAGCAACTCCATAGGGAGAAAGAAGAATGTGGCTGTGAAATCCTGGAAGACTCTGGTTGTGCTAGCAGTTTAGGTGCTCACACCCACCAGTGTGGTCTTTCCCTTCTCTGCACATATTAATTGGAAGTGGACGCAATTAATATGTGCTTTCTAAGTTGTGGGAGGGAACATGAGCCATGATGGCAGTTGGGTGGATTGCAACAGGAAGCAGGAAACAGCCACTTCTTGAGTGTTCCTTCCAGCAATGATTAAAGGAGAAGCAGGTAGTGAGTCATGTGATGGGACTGAACTATATAAACTGGGTATCACACTGCTCTGAGAATAGTTGCTATGGTAACTCAGACAGAGATGGAACAGCAGTAGAGGCGAGCTGCCCTGAAAGCAAATGTTATTGATTAAATGAGATTTTTTTGGGGGGATGGAAGTGATGAGAAGGGGAGTAGCAGGCAGGTGAACCTACCATAGTGACTGTGTGGAGTATGTTTTGGTTGGATATTGATAGATCTTGTTAGGGAGTCATCATGGAGGTGGGGAGTCTAATGGTCATCTGTACCACTGATGTTTCCATGGCTGAACTCTTTGGTTCAATGTTATATAGTAAATCTATTGTTTCTTAGAAAATATAAGATGTTGGGGTCATATGGAACTGCTATTTTTGAGTTCATACTCTTCTCCTTTGAGGCAGGGCAAAATTCCTGCGGAGTTTATGGCTGTATCCACAAAGCACCTGAGTATTTCTAATTGGGTCCCTTCACAAGCCTAAAATCATTCACTTTATCATTCCTGAGATAGCTATTTGGTTTCATGAGATGGGATGACCCTCTAAATATATTCTTACTCCAACTTTGGAAGACAAATTCCCTGCCAACGTCTCTCACTGTAATCTATCTACATGCCTTTTCCCTTAACTGTAACATTGAGAAAAGAAGCCTGTCCTACTTTTCAAGATAATTGTGAGAAATAACTTATTAATGATTGTAAAGCAGTTTGAAAATACAAGCTCTTCACAAATGCAAGACAATAAAAAATTCATATGAGCAACAATAGAAGAAATCATGTCAAGGCTACTGACAAGGTAGTTTGTCCTCAGGTCCAAAGTGAGAATAAAGACCTATGGACAGGAAATATCCCTGGATGTGAACCCAGTCAGATATGAGAATAGATTATCCTGTAATTTCTGAACTATCTTCTGAATTTGCAATCAGTGTCCTTAATGAGAAAAAAACGGGAGATTTGGCAAAAGCTTCGTTCATTGTTGTCTTTCAAAGGACTTGTTGGTCTAATACTCTGCCCTCAGCATGTCCTTACCAAGAGCTGGTTGGAACGAAATGATGTTCTAAAAGAACCAATACCCCTCACACCTGAAACTGATGACCTTCCCTTTGTCCCTTTGCTTTCCATTTTTGCAGCAAAGCTGTACAATACAATACAGTCCTCTGTCAGCGGATCTGTTACTAAAGGAATTCATGCATCTTGCATCTTGAAGATGCATTATTAATGCCTGGACAAATCACATCAGGTGAAACACAGCAAGTCCCTGGCACTGAAAAAAAGGAACAAAGGCTGGTTCTACAAGAGAGGGATGGATGAGACAAATTATAACAGCTGGGAGTTTCTTGTAAGTAAGATGGGATAAAAACCTGAAATGCTAAAATTGTGTGCATATACAGCAACTTTGTATCTATGTGGTAAAACAGTCTTGCTGGAAAAAAGCTACTCTAACTGGGGCTTCATAACATCATGGTGCTACAACTTCAAATTTTCCAACAAAATGGGCAGGTTTGCTGGTGACCAAATAAATTACTTTCAAGAACACCCACAGGCTCTTGTACATGATTTCCAGGATGGACTAGGAAGGATTTTTTTCCTAGTGGGGCTAGTTATCAATTCTGGCTACAAAGAGAGAAATAAACAAATATGGCCGGGGAAGGTCCACAGGGAACTCTGCGAAAAGGGGCAGTCTTGGAGTGGAGGAATGGAGTCCCTTTTGTCATCTCCTCTGACCATTAGAAGATACCTGACTGGGTTGATGCAAGAGAGCAGTTTGCTCGTATGTGATTCATTCTCCTGTTGAGAACTTACAGATTCTTTGAACTTCGAAATGGGGCTATTGGAGATAGATAAATATCAGGTTTATTTCAAATGGATTGGAAAATGCCACGGGTGCACGATCGTTTAGCTGTGCAGATCCATGACTGTACCTACTCCTAGTGGTCACTAATGACACATGAGCTGCTTGAGCACTGATGAGCTTCTTCTTTTCTGTAGAGGCCGTGGCAGCAGGATTTGTTTAAAATTGCGGGCAATAGCCAGCGCTTATGATGATATTAAAGGGAGGCATTTTTTAAAACCTGCTTATATGTAATCAGTTTATTAAATAATATTTCTTTTGGCATCTTCAAAGAAGTAATATTCTTTAAAGTATGAGAACTGCTGCAATGTTGAAGAAAGGGTCAGTGGTTTCTGTGTGTGTGTGTGTGTGTGTGTGTGTGTGTGCTTGCGCACATGCACGTGTGCCTCATGCATACCATTCTCTTGTGACTTCTGTGTAATATTGCCCACACTTTCTATTTGGAGAATTACTTTCCTCTACATACACTCAACAACAAACATGAAACCACCTAATTATATTTTCATAATCATGATTAAAAACCATCTAAATTATCCTGCTTGATGTACTCAGTTTGTTGATTGCTTTTTGATGCGTACTAGAGCTTTTTGCAGAACCACATCAATGACTCTCTACACAATGAAATAAAGGGAGAAAAAAACCCTTTAATATGCCTACACACTTACTTAAAATATACATTTATAATTCATAGTTGTCTAATTACCAACATCAACACAAAATCCATGACCATGAAATAATTGTGGAAGAGCTGATTACCTCTAAATCTTATATGTAAACTGGGGGTGGGGGCCGGGGGCGGGAGGACGACAGTATTAATTTGACCTTTCCCAGAAGCTATAAGTCTTTTAGACCCTTGGTGCTTCAAGATATTTTTCCATGCTGTGGGGAAAGGTTATAAGATTTATATTTTAAATTTAGAATTAATTTTTGTTTTTTGGTGCTGCACTTGGCAGAGTTCAAGCACTGGCCCTGAGCAGTGCTGGGGATTGGACCCGGGTCTCCGGCATGCAAACCAGGCACTCCAGCTGGTTGAGCTGTCTCTCAAGCTCATAGGAATAGTTCTGTGAAAGGAAATTATTATAGGTGCCCCCCTTCTCTACTGTGTGTTCCTTGGTCACAGAAAGAAATGTGTTAGTACACATGAAGGAAAAGGAATGACCATTGGATTCCAGTGTGAGCTCTTCCTGCTGACTCCCTCAAAATGGACGTGTCCTCAGCTTCATTCCTGGGGCACAGCGGTGTAAGGTTCCTCGTGCTCTGATTTGCATGCATTAATCTTTACATGACAGGAGGACCTTACTTGTAGGCCCTTGTCTCAAGGGGCTTTTGTGTATGTATGTGGGTTTGTAGTAACATCGTGTGATTTGCCTTCAAATGAGTAGCTTTCACTTTCACATTCAAACGACATCAAATTTCAGATGCTTAAAATTTGTACAGGTTATTGCTAGCCAGCGCATTGAAAACTGTTTACTGATAGTCTGTTTTGCTGTTGGTGAGTCCTCAGAGCTTGTGAGGTCTGTCTGTTGCTTTTGGAAACAGAAGTTTGGAATCAATGTATTTTTGACAGGGAAGGCAGTGACTGTAAGAGGTGTAAGTCTTACAGTCTTACAAAGGGGAGAGATGAAACATGCTTTCCATGTTTAGATTTATGGTGATTATAGGACTAAATTAATAGCTACCAAATAAGGTTTTAAATTTTAATACTAGGAGAGTGCTCATTTATTCAGCAAACACTAAGTACCACTTGTTTGTCAGACATTGACTAATTTTGAACAGTAATTGAAAAAAAAAGCGAATACGGATGTGCTCTGGGTGGGGACATGTGTAACTGATAGATACAAGTGCAAAAAACTACAAAAGATGGAGGAAAGTCTTAAGTGGGTTGCAAAAGGTTTTATTTCAGAGCATTTTGAAGGGACAGTTAGAGATCTCTCTATGAAAAGACATTATATAGAGAGGGAATATATACCAGGGTCAGAATTGAGAGGAACCACAGTGGGGTTGGATATATTGAATACTTGTATGTTATTGCATTTTAAGTTGTGAGGTGGAAAATGGCAGGAGATCAAGTTATAAAATCAAGGGGCTGAAATGTAAAATGTTGATGTACTGCACTGAAAAATTTAAACCTTATCTTAAGAAATATGAAATTGGAGAATGATCAGATTCTTTTTTGTTTTGAAAGGCTGTCTTGAAATGTGCAGGATGAATTGAAGAGTGTAAAGAAAGACTGACAAAAGGGAAAACAGTAAGAAGGCTATTATAGGGGCTGGAGAGATAGTACAGTGGGTAGGGCATTTGCCTTGCACATGGCCGACCCGGGTTTGATTCTCAGCATCCCATATGGTCCCCCGAGCACCGTCAGGAGTAATTCCTGAGTGCAAAGCCAGGAGTAACCCCTGTGCATCGCTGGGTGTGACCCCAAGTGCAAAAAAATACTATTATAATACCTTCAGAGAAAGATAATGACAGCCTGAAATAAAGCAATGACAGTAGGATAAAGAAGAAAAAGGTCAATGACATCTGGCCTTGTCTATAACAAAGTATCCAGAGTGGTTAAAGCCCCTTTTTAACATGGTACACAATTCTAGCTATACCAGTTCATTTGTAGGTTTTGTCTTTACAAATACTGTTGAAAAATTTCTGATATTTCATCCATTCAGCCTTCTAGCTTTTACTTTTACTTTTCTTCCACATTAGCTCCCCGGAGATGTCCTCGTTCTTTAGGCTGAGGAAGGTGTTACTTGTTTGAGTTCCCTTAGAATCCGACAAATAGTCAATGAAGGTATTCCAGCAGTACTTGGTACTTGGTTGTGATTTTTTGGAGACTTGTGAACTTTACCTTGCATTTTATATAGTCATAATGGCTATCATTCAATGGACATTATTAATATCCATTGAATGGATGAATGCAGCAGCCACTTAACTACAATTTCATCAAATAGCTCAACAAAAGAAATATTTTCAACTGACTTTGACTTTAGACCTGCGAACTGTAAACCCGCTGAAAACCCCTGGCTTTTCAATTGACTTTATACCTGTTGATTGAACATTAAGTTGGATGATTATTTGGGATTTTTATAGTACTTTAGATCAATATTGACCACCAGTGAAATAAGAAAGGACTAAAAGTTTATCATAATTTTGAAATACCAACATTCAAAATATATACTGAATATAGAAGAAAACCAGGTCAAAGAGTTCCCTTTATTATATTTATCATTGACCAATGAAACAGAGTGATAGTTACTATCTATTTCCTTTATATAGCTATTTTTGGCTTTTTGGGTCACACCTGGAGATGCTCAGAGGTTACTTCTGGCTCTGCACTCAGGAATCACTCCTAGTGTTGCTTGTGGGACCATATGGGATTCTGGGAATCAAACCCGGGTCAGCCGTGTGCAAGGCAAACCCCAGTTAACTTAGACCCCCCCATTCAACAGTGTACTTTGTTTAATTAATTTTTTATTTTTATTTTTTTTTGCTTTTGGGGTTACACCCAGCGATGCTCACGGGTTACTCTTGGCTCTGCACTCAAGAATTACTCCTAGTGGTGCTTGGGGGACAATATGGAATGCTGGGGATTGAACTCGGGTCGGCTGCATGCAAGGCAAACTCCCTCCCCGCTGTACTATCACTCTGGCTCCTGTTTCATTAATATTTGATAGCATTTTTAGGTAGTAAATCACTTCTTCCTAGAAATGAGTGTATAGGTTTACAGAATCTAGTATTTCTTTAAATATTCTTTTTAATTTTTGCTTTCCCCCCTTATTTTTATTTTATGAAATTACCATGAATTACCAAATTATTCATAGTTGTGTTTTAGACATAGTATTCCACCACCAATCCCACTACCAGGTGGCTCCTCATCCCTCCACCAGTGTTCCTAGATTCCCTCCCCCACTCCCAACCCTATCTCCACCTGCCATTGCAACAGGCACATTTTTATGATTTTTTCAGTCTTAGACTCAAGTTTTCAGTGTTTGCTGTGGTTTGGATATTTAGCTCTATCATTCCTTAACACCACCGATTTACATTGACCACATTGACCCTCTCGCCCCTTGTTACCTCTCATCTCTCTTTTCTCCGCTTCCCCTCTGCTCATTGCCTTTCCTTCTCCTCCCTATACTGGGACCAGGGATAATCTAGGCATCCCCCCCTTTGAACACTAGCAGTTACTCTAAATACCACACATAAATGATGACATCCTGTGTTTATCCTTCATTTAACTTTTAAGGTAACTTAGGGCCTTGTTCTTGGGCTACATACTGCCACCAAGCTTGCTTTAAGATAGATATGACTTTACTGCTGCAGCTACAATACCACCACTAGTACTATTGCAGATACTACTATTACTGTTATTTACTACTATTGCTATTTTGTCTTTCCATAGTTAACTTTAAGTAAATGAAGTGATACATGGGTAGTGAATAAGATGAAAGGTTTTTACTTTCAAGTGATTCTATGTGTTATCTTTCCTGTTCCTATTTAACATTCCTCTTGGGGTTACAGTGATGACTTTTCCAACTATTTATTTATTTATTTATTTATTTATTTATTTATTTATTTATTTATTTATTTATTTATTTATTTCTGTAGTGGAGGTAACATGTTTACAATAGTGTCTATGTTCATGCTTGTGGTAATACAAGTTACTACTCTATCACTACTAGAGTGCCTAAGTCTCCACCAACTGTCCTGATGTCACCTCTAGTCTGTCTCTTCTTCATTTCCATCCATGGATTTTGACTATAGAGATACTTCCAATGTCCCTAGATGGTCTCTTTGTGAGAACCGGGGTTTCTTGTCTAAATTTTCAGCTAAAAATTTCAAGGCTACTTAGAGTGATGGAAACAGCAGTAAACTCATTGAAATCTTGGCACCAAACTTTGTAACTTTTGAGAAGTCAGTAAACCTTTAGGGCTGTACTTCCTTTCTGTAAAACGCAGTATTTGGGTAGAATATAATTGTTCTTTCACTTCAGAAGCAACCAGCATTTACATTTATTGTAACTCCTTATCAATTGTAAGTGTGGGCAAAGTCTTATTTTTGGTCAGAAAGACAATAAAAATATAATTAGCTTAGAGGAGTTCATTGTTTAACTTATATATTATGGCTCTGCAATTTGGGGACTTTGGGTTCTGATTATTCTTGAGGACTACATATTATAATAAAAGGTAATATGGTCCCATTCACAATTGTGACTCAGAAAGTCAAGTACCTCAGAATCAGCTCAACTAAAGGTGTGAAGGTCCTATATGAAGAAAACTATAAAATACTACTTCAAGAAACAAAAGAAAACATAAGGAAATGGAGACACATTCCCTGCTCATGAATTGGGGAAGTAACATTGTCAAAATGGCAATACTCCTCAAAGAATTATACAGATTCAATGCAGTCCCTATAAGGATACCCATGACATTTTTCAAAGAAATTGATCAAACACTCCTGAAATTCATATCGAACAATAACCCCACATGAATAGCTTAGAAAAAAGAAGATGGGAGGTATCCCCTTCCCCAAGTTTAAACTGTACTATAAAGCTGTAGTAGTTAAAACAGCATGGTACTAGTATAAAGACAGAGCATCAAGCCAATGAAATAGAGTTTAATATCTTGAAATAGAACCTAAATTATATGATTATTTAATTTTTTATAAAGGAGCAGGAAAAGTTTCTTCAACAAGTGATGCTGGGAAAACTGGGCAGCTATGTGCAAAAAAAAAAAAAAAGAAAGAAAAAGAACTCAGGCCTCTTTTATTTATTTTTTATTTTTATTTTTTTAAATTTTTATTATATCACCATGTGGAAAGTTACAAAGTTTTCAGGTTTATGTCTCAGTTATACAATATTCAAACACCATCCCTTCACCAGTGCCCATATTCCACCACCAAAATCCCCAGTATATCCCCCGCCACAGCCCCCCCCCAACTATATAACTGATGAATTTCACTTCATTTTCTCTCTACCTTGATTACATTCCATATTGCAAAACAAAACTCACTATTGTTGTTGGAGTTTCCCCCCAAGGAAGACAGCCCTACTAAGGAAGCATTTGATAATTGGTTTGTCATTAAAAGATTGTATGTTTTCAGTTTTTAGAAAAGGTCGCTCGGATGTGTTCCAGTCCCGCAACCCGGAGCCGTGTTAGTTGCTGTGCAGTGTCACCAGGGCCCCATCCGGAGAAGGTGTACCAGCTGTACCTCCTCTGTCTGGATCCCTGGTGTTGTTGGCCCGGATTCGGGTCCGGAGCATTTCTCCGGCCGCGTTGCTCACCAGACTGCCTGGCCTCTTCTCTGTTGAAGGTGGGAAGATGGTCTCAGGCCTCTTTTAAAAAAAATTTTCTTTTATTAGTGAATCACTGTGATGTATAGTTACAGACTTACAAACTTTTGTGCTTGTGTTTCAGTCACACAATGGTCGAGTGCCCATCCCTCCACCAATGCCCATTTTTTTTTTTTGCTTTTTTTGGGGGGTCACACCTGGCATTGCACAGGGGTTACTCCTGGCTCATGAACCTGGGAATTACTCCTGGCGGTGTTTGGGGGACCATATGGGATGCTGGGAATCGAACCCGGGTCGGCCACGTGCAAGACAAACCTGCTGTGCTATTGCTGCAGCCCACCAGTGACATTTTCCACCACCAATGGTCCCAGTATACCTCCCACCACCCCTACCCCATTCTCCCCCTACCCCACTCCACTTCTGTGGCAGGGCATTCCCTTTTACTCTCTCTCTCTCCTTTTGGGCGTTGTGGTTTGCAGTAGAGGTATTAAGTAGCCATCATGTTTGGTCTATAGTCTACTTTCAGCCTGCATCTTCCTTCTCGAACAGGCCCTCCTAGCACCCATTATTTGGTGGTCCCTTCTCTATCTGAACTGCCTTTTCCCCCAGAGTGTGATCAGTTCTCTTTTTTAATGCCATGCACAAAAGTCATATCAAAATGGATTAAAGACCTCAATATCAGACCTGACTCCATAAGGTACATAGAGGGAAAACATATGCAGAACCCTGCATAACACTGAAGCTAAAGGCATCTTCAAAGATCAAACACCACTAACTAAGCAAATGGAAGCAAAGATAAACAAATGGTACTGAATCAAACTAAGAAGCAAAATAATGACCAATATACAAGGATAGCCCATAGATTGGGAAAACTTATTTACCTGACACCCATCTGATAATGGGTTAATATTCAAGATAATAAGGCACTGTTAGAACTTTACAAGAAAAAAAATCAATCCCATAAAAAATGGGGATAAGAAATAAACAGAAGCTTCCTTGAAGAAGAAGTACAAATGGCCAAAAGCACATGAAAAAATGCTCTAGATCTCTAATCATCAGGAATGATTAAATTTGGAGGCAAATCAAAACAATAATGTGAAATTATGTCACCACAGAAACTGGCACATATCAAAAAGAACAAGAACACCAAGAACAACCAGTTCTGGTGTGGATGTGGGGAGAAAGAAACTCTTATTAATTGCTGGCTGGAATGACAACTTTTCCAGCCTTTTTGGGAAAATATTATGGGCATTCCTCAAAACACTAGAAATTGAGCTCGCATATGACCCAGCAATGTAACTCCTGAGAATATAGCCTGGGAGCCCAAAAACACACTGCAGAAAAAACTATTTGCACTTCTATATTTGTTGCAGCACTATTCACAGTAGCCAAACTCTGGAAACAACCCAAGTGCCTGAGAACAGAAGGCTGGATAAAGAAAATATGATAGATCTACACAATGGAATACTATACACCTCTAGAAAAAATGAATTCATGAAATTTGCTTATATCTGGATGGACATGGAGAGTATTATGCTGAATGAAATGAGTCAGAGGGAGAAGAACAGTCATAGAATGATTTATGTCTCACTTGTGTGATATAAAAAACCATAGTATGAAAATAATACCCTGAAACAGTAGAAATGAGAACCAGGAGGTTGGATCCATGTTAGGAAGCTTGCCACAAGTAGGGGTTGGGGGAAAGGGAAGTTAGAACAGAGAAGGGACCACTATGACATGATAATTGAAAATGATCACTCTGGATAAGAACTGAGTGCTGAAAGGAGGTAAAGTGGTACATGTGATAGCCTTTCAATACCTGTATTACAAATCATAAAGGCCTAAAAGGAGAGGAAGAGGGAGAAGGAGGGAAAGAAAGGTGGGGGGAGAGAGATGGCGGTGGGAAGAGGCTGGGGGTGGGGCATTGGGAAGGAAAGTTGGGATATTGGTGGTGGGAAATATACACTGGTGAAGAGTTGGGTGTTGGAATAGTGTATGGCTGAGCATTTTTGTAACTGTGTATCTTGTCACTTGCATCACTTGTCATCCTGTTGATCATTGATTTGCTAGAGCGGGCACCAGTAACGTCTCCATTCATCCCTGTCATGGGCAAGTGTAACCTAAGTATCTCCTCGCTCCAGGAACACAGAGAGCCTCAAACCGTTCATTCAGGGTTTTGACGAAGAAGTCTGACCATCTCATAGGTGGGCGGCCACCCATTCTTTTGACATTCCATGGAATCCAGTCCGTAACAGCTCTAATCCAGCAATCATCTCTAAATCGCATTTACGTGTTCGGCCCATCTGATTTTTGACACCTTGACAAACAAGACAGCATCCCTGATTCTTGATCGTCTATGGAGGTCAGAACTCCGAATTCCTTCTTTCACTTGAATGAAACATGATACTCCAAGCATAGCTCTTTTGATCCCTCTTTGAAAAACCTGAATAGCATTCTCATCCTGTTTTCGTAGGGCCCACGTCTCTGAGGCGTATATTAGTGTGGGAAGAACGGTGGAGCTGAAAAGATGTGCCCGGAGCCAGCGGGTCTTCATCCTCTTAACCACTTCTTCAATGCTCTTGAAGGTGTTTCATGCTGCTCTCTTCCTCCTGAGCAGTTCTGACGCCAAGTCGTTCCTTGTGTTGAGTTCTCGACCCAGGTACACATAGCTGCTGCATCCGAAGATGTTCGTTCTTTTGAGGGCAAATGGAACATCAGGAACTACTTTGTTTCTCATGAGCATTGTCTTCATGAGATTCAGCTGCAGTCCAATCTTTCCATACTCATGGTCAAAGTTGGCCAGCATTTGTGCCACTTGGCTAATCTTTGGTGTTATTAGAACGATGTCATCAGTGCAGCAGAGGTGGTGTAGTTGCCAACTGTCTATCTTCACTCCCATTTCTTCCCATCCCAGTCTGCATGATGTTCTTGAGGGTGGCACTTAAGAGTTTTGGTGAAATGGTATCACCCTGCCGATCCTCTCTCTTTACGTCAATGATCACTTCCTTGTAGAATGGTGAGATCCTGGTGGTGAATCCATAATACAGCTCTCGGAGGATCTTGATGTATTGAGTTTGAACGCCCTGTTTAGCTAGGGCTTCAATGACCGCTTCAGTCTCAACTGTGTATCTTATGGTAATAAAAATAATAAATAAAAGGGGATATTTTTTTTTCTTAAGTAAGAAGATGATTTGTATGACATTCTAGTGAATTTACATTCTATTGTTCAAAGTATCAGAAGGATGATTGCTTTTCCAGTTATGCTCAAACACTTACAGAATAGGAAATTGTGATTTTTAAAGGGATCTTAAAATTGCTAATTATGAGAAATTTATATCTTTATTAAGAGGAGAACATGTCTGTGACATGCAAACATTATTTATTTATCATGCAATCATCCCACTGGAAAGTACTGACAGAATACCTATCACTCTGTACCTTGCAGGTACAGAGCTGGTACTGAGTTTAAAGCAATGAAAAAGGCAGACTTGGTTATTGTCCTTAAGGAATATACTGCAATTAAGTAAGAGATCATAATGTATCTGAAATGAACTATGAGAGTGGAAATAGGAATGTGCTCTAGTAACATATAGGTATTGTATGGAATCTTAAACTGAGTGACCAGAGAAAGCTTCCTTAGGCATTTAAGTTGAAAGCTGAAAGATGCTTAATTTAATCCCTAATGACGGTCTTCGAAACGGTGAAGACAGCATTTCCCTTAAGTCATTTTCTCAAAGTTAAATATAAAATAATTCTTTCAATTTTCACTCCAGGCCTTATAAGTATGTCTTCAGTATCTTTTAATTTAGCAACTCAGTAACTTGATTTGAAAATAAATGAAATTTGTTTGGTCTGATGTCATCAAAGTGAACCCATTCTGGTTCCCAGTGACAATATTTTTTTCATAAAGTGGTTATAAACCATCTATTTAATTATCCATTAGAGAACTTAGTTGGGTATCAGGATTAAGATTTATTCTGAAGTGTTTACTATTTAAAATTTAAGATTTTACTTACTTATAATTTTTGGGGTGCTTTTCTGGTTCTACAGAACTTTTCAATAATTATTGACAGTGGTTTCCCAATTGTATCAGCAAACTTTCTCTTGGGAGTATTTATCTGAGCCGATGTACAATTTTCCTATCATATCCATACTGCTGCTCTTTGGTTGGGTCTCAGCTATGTTCTTTCTTCACTTTTCTGCCTGATGACCACCCTCCTTGGTGAAGATGATTACAAAGTAAAAGTTGCCTTGTTTATGTACCCTGATAATATTATGTCATGTTTCTAAATGAAGACAATATACCTTTTATTTTCTTCTCTTTTTGGAACATAGGAGGATAAATGTTTGTCTTTGCACTGTACAAAATGCTGTTTGTCTTTGTACTATTTAGCAAAGTTAATTTCTGACGTGAGGACTTGTCCTCATTCTTCCTAGATTTTGTTGTCATGCCCTTCTCTACTTAGGCCTCAGAATCACCGATTATGTAAATCTCCTTTCTTTTTCATTCTTATGCTATAATTTAAAAAGTGAATTTATTGGAGCTTATATCACAGCAGCTCTTTTGTTCTCTAGTATATTTCCCCATTATTAACATTATTCATATAACATTAGACTTTAATTTTTAGTGCTCCCAACAATTAGTGATTTCAGCATAGTATTGTGTCTCCCTGACTAAAAATATTCTCTTAGCAAACTGGGGTTTTAATTTTATGAACTAAAGAAATGAGATACAATTAATATTTATTAAGTACCTACCTTTATCTATTGTAGTGTCATAGAACTCACTAATTCTTTCAAAACTGCTTAGGTTGATCTTTCAAATTTTCAACTGGAGAAACTAAGATATATTGTTTAACCCAGTAAATGACAAAGTTAAGGTTTTATCTTGAATTTTTTTTGGCCCCAAAGCTCCTTCTAGGATGTCTAAGTGAATTACTTCCATTTGTTAACACATCTGTAATGTAGTATAGTGATGTTACCTTTTCTTTAGGAGTTGCAATTTATCCTCCTTGGAGAGAAAAGTAGACATAGTTCATTTTATGTATTATTTTGTTTAAAGGAATATCTTAACCTCCAATTTGGTCTTCAATGCCTTCCTACTAAACTTGCATATTTTTTTCATAGCACTTATATTTGGTTATCATATAGTTTCAAGGAGAATGATTAGGAATGAAAGGGACTACTCAAGTCCTCAGCATTTATGTCACTTGTTTCTGTCCCAGAGGTGCGCAGCCATGTGATATCTTGTAGACTACTTCTCCCTCTGGGAGAAACTGGCAAACTTCTGAGAGCTTCCTGCCCACATGGGATAGCCTTGCAAGCTTCCCATGGTGTATTCATATGCTAAATCCAGTAACAAGCTGGATCTCATTCCCTTGACCCTGAAAGAGCCTCCAGTGCAACATCATTGGGAGGGCCCAGCCGAGAGAGACTTCTAAGATCTCAGGGAAAGGATGAATGGAGATGTTACTGAGCCCGCTCAAGAAATCAATGATTAATGGGATTTTGTGATCGTTCATGATCATTTTTGTTGCATAACTATGTTGCCATAAATGGAGTGACATGTATTTATTATACTATGTTGGGGAACAGTTATCCCCAACATGCCCAGACTTGTGCACTGGGTCTGGGCAGGAGCCTGGCTGTGGGGGCAAAGGAGGACAAGCGTGTGGCAAAACCCCTCTGGGAGCAGATGATCACAGCTCACTTTATTGCTAAATTACACACATTTTTGTGGAGGGTCTTGGCTTACAGGAGGTCCAGTCACATTAGAACTTAACACTATTGGCCTATCACCTTTTCTACTCTGCTAATGCCCCTATCCAATCCCCTTCAAGGCTATATGTTTCGAATAGGATGACTTGCTTAAGGTGTACGTGACAATTTCTCTGTTTTTAGCTGTAGGTGATTAGGGGCTTGGGTAAGGCTCTAGGCCAGACACATGATGCAGGTGTCCTGTTTTGCTGTCTCTGCCCAGTTACTCCCTCTTGCAAGGTTTCACTTCAGGGCCGCTTTGCAAGATCTGGTTTTTCCTGCTCCAGTGCCCGTCACTGTGCTCCACAATGCTATAATTATAATAGGTCAAGAGTCGATATATCTTAGCTGAGCCTTCTGTTTCTGGGTCTCATCTGGCTGTGCCTAGGTTTGGCTTAGAGCTATAGTCTCATCTGAAGATTAGGGAAGGATCCACTTCTGGTATTCATTTCATTGCACTTTGCCTAAGTGAGATTCACGATGCTTGTCAGCAGGAAGTTGCTCTCAGTTACCTGCCACATGTGCTTTCCTACCATGGCTTCCTGGAAGCCACCAGTAGAGAGGCTCTCTTTGAAAGACAGCCACCATGGTCTTACTGAATTTACCCACACTCATGGAATCAGGGATATTCCATCACCTTTGCAGTATTCTGTTGACCTGAAGTAAGTCATAGTACCATCTGCACTTGTAGGAGGAATGGCACAAGATCTTAGGTACCTAGAGGTAGAACAGTGGAGATTGTTTTAGAGTCCATGTGGCATAATATTCATCCTTTAGGAAATCACAATGACTTATAGTTTTCTGAGGTTTTTCCTTGTCAGCATTTCCTTAAATGAAATACCCGTTGGCTGTTTTGTCTTCTATTTTTCTTCTGTTAAATCTGCTATCCTTCTGTAAACTTTCAGCTTATAATGATTTATTTCAGTTCTAATTCTTTAATATCGTAATTTTAACTTGCATGCACACAGTATGGTACCAAATACTGTTTCTTACAATTCTTCTGAAAGACTAGTTATCTATCTGGTCCCTGTGGTCACTTGCAACATTCTTCCCCTAAACTACTATTAATGCTTGTAAGTGACTTCCCAGATTTGAATGCTTTTCCCCCCCATAAATATTAAAGAAAGGAGATTTTTCTTTTCTTTCACTATGACCTTTTTAGTCTTCAAGACTTGTTTATGTGTTTTAAAGAATTCATGTCAACGTTATATCTCTTGCAGGAACTTTAGCCAATTTCTTCATTATGTCCTACAAGAAATAGCCTGTGGTCAAGTTAATTCAAAGGAGAATGCATGAAAGCCTGCAGTGCTGGCAGGCAGGAATGACAGTATTGACCCAAATCTCTGCTGCTATCAGCCAAGGAGACCACTTATGTCATAAAGAAAACCTGCACGACTGGAACCTCATCTGTTCGGGCTTGAGCTTGTATTTGCCTCTTTGGACCCTCGTTTCCCACCCAATATGTTTTACTTTATTACAGGAAAAATAAGATAGGGCTCTGGCAAAAACAATTAAATAATTCAGAGACTGGTGATTTCTTTTTTTTCAAATTTGTAGCTGGATCAAATATTTATAAGATGTAGATCTGTAGGTACATTTCTTGGCTAAAGTGCATGGGACCACCAATGTTTCATTGCAGTGTGGCTGACAGAACTCAAAGGCAGGCACCCCGGTGCTTGGTATTCATGTAAAATAAGGTGTTACACTATTGCCTCCAAAACCATTCTCTCACATGTAGACCCCTGGTACTTGTCATTTCATGTGACTTCATTGACAACGATTGGAGTTACAAACATACCTTTTGTTTTTTATGGTGTTTCCAGTATGCCTTTCAGTAAATTTTTAATGATCCTTTCAATTATGGGCCAAACAGCATTTGACAGAATGCACCCTTGTCTAATACTAGCACTTAGACTCGAGTGGTGTTTTTAGATAGCAATTAGTATCCATAACACTGTCATGATATTTGTGAAGATACTTTAGGGTTGATCTTAATGATCCCATTATAATATGCTCTCCCCCCACCAAATGTGATGGTGCTGCTTTTATGATATTATGGAGAAGCTCTGAATTTAGATTTTGATTAGAAAGTGCTAAGATAGCGTGTTACTTTTTTCTAAGTCAATTCTTCAGGAACCATATCTGTCGATCTTTGTTCAGTTCCCAGTGTAGCCTTGCGATGCATTGTGGAGAGAACTGCAAAAATTGCTCATGAAATTATTTTGAGGCAGGGATGCTAAAGCAAAGCCCTCTTGAACTGTTAGGTACAGAAAAAGGTCATTCAGAAGTCTCCAAAAACTGTAGGACAAATCACAATACGTCAGACAGTTTTTATTTTTATTTATTTTTTATTTTTTAAAATTTTAAAAATTTTTATTGAATCACCATGTGGAAAGTTACAAAGTTCTCAGATTTATGTCTCAGTTATACAATATTCAAACACTATCCATTCACCAGTGCCCATATTCCACCACCAAAAACCCCAGTATATCCTCCACCCCCACCCCCCACCCCCAACTGCATAACTAATGAATTTCACTTCATTTTCTTTTTACTTTGATTACGTTCCATATTTCAACACAAAACTCACTATTGTTGTTGGAGTTTCCCCCCAAAAAAGACAGCCCTACTACCAAGGAAGCATTTGATAATTAGTTTTCCATTAAAAGATTGTATGTTTTCAGTTTTTAGAAAAGGTTGCTTGGCCCCTAATGTGGCCGTGCGGTTTGGAGTTGTCCCAGTCCCGCATTCCGGAGCCGTGTTAGTTGCTGCTCAGTGTCGCCGGGGCTCCATCTGGAGAAGGTGTGGTGGCTGCACCTCCTCCGTCTGGATCTCCGGTGTTGCTGGCCTGGTCTCGGGTCCGGAGCATTCTCCGGCCACTTTGCTCACCAGAACGCCCGGCTTCTTCTCTGTTGAATGTGGCAAGATGGCGCTGAGGGTGGGTCGAGGGCGTGACTTCCAGCTGCCGGGGCCACCTGGAGGCTGGGCTGGCGCTGCCCCACTCCAGTGCCTCCCCCTCCCCCCCGAGGTTCGGAGTTGTCCCAGTCCTGCATCCTGGAGCCGTGTTAGTTGCTGCTCAGTGTCGCCGGGGCTCCATCTGGAGAAGGTGTGGTGGCTGCACCTCCTCCGTCCTCAGACAGTTTTTAATCTTATTCTAAAACTGTTTTTTAAATATTGTTCTAAAACAAATTGAATCTTTTTGACTGTGTGTAAATTCCTTCTAGAACTTACTACTACTATCTTTGATTTGAATGAATACAATGGGCATAGGCAAACTGAAATGAAAAACAATTACAAAATAACTGCCTAAAATATACCCAGGAATAAGAAAAATAAAAACTTTTTTTCACTTATTAGTTATTATTTCAGTTGGCACTGTATGGTGCAGTTCTTATTTTAGAGCTTCGCAATGAATGACCTCTTTAGCAGTTAGTTATTTATGATAACAGGAGAGGGCCACCAGGAAGCTAAAGAACCTGGTATGATGCATAACTCTTTTGGTATCTGCATAGGGAAATATGGTTGATCTCTTTCATTGCTGAAACTTGAGTACTCTAAAGATATTTTTGCAGTTAAATGCCCATAAAAATAAAAGCATATTCTTCTGCACTGTGTTTATTGCTATCCAGCTAAGACCTTAAAGCCTATCTTAGAGATTGATTCCTGACTTTTCTATTATAAGGGTATCTTTGCAGAGAGAAGGGTAATTTAAGGGCATTCAATAAAATTATTCTAAACTCAATCTTTTCAGTTTGCAAAACATATATGTGATTTCCCTGTTTCTCTCTCTCTTCCTTTCTCTCTCTCTCTCCAATTTAGTAACCTAAGTTACTCTCTTTCTCTATGTATATGTATATATATGAACTTAGGTTACTAAATTGGATCTTAAAATCCCAGATGATATGGATATCAAATTTCTATATTCTTATCACATTTACTTAATATTTATCCTGAAATGTGCTGTATTTTAAATTAATAACTGGAACATTTACACACATTTCTCTTTGTCCCATTAACTTCCTTTCATATTCTGGAGTAATCCTTCTTCCTTTATGTCCTAAGCCCTTTGTATATACTATTATTTTCAACTTGCCTCCCTCTTTGCCAACTTAACACACTTTAGAAACTAAGTTCAAAGTAGTTTTTTTCACTGAAACTTGCATGAACCCTCTACTTTTTCCTGAATTAGGCTTTTTTCACTTGTAAGACATTTCATATCTCTTCTTATCTTAGCATGTTTATCAAATAGAATTAAATAATGATGCAACCCATTATTTAACTTATGAATAGGGCATGTAGCACTGTGGCACTGTTGTTCTTTGATTTGCTCAAGTGGACACCAGTAATGTCTCCATTGTGAGACTTGTTGTTACTGTTTTTGGCATATCAAATACGCCAAGGGTAGCTTGCCAGGCTCTGCCATGCAGGCGAGATACTCTCGGTAGCTTGTCGGGCTCTCCGAGAGGAACCGAGGAATCAAACCCAGATCGGCCGCATGAAAGACAAACGCCCTACCTGCTGTGCTATTGCTCCAGTCCGTGAATAGGACACACACTCTCTTATTCACAGTTATGCACTATCTTATTCACGGTTATTTCCCCAGCCTTTTACAAGGTCCCTGTACTAGAAGGTGTTTAGCTACTGTTTATTGAGTGAATGAATGAATTTTTTTTGTCAAAAATAATTTTTTTATTGAATCACTGTGAGACACAGTTACAAAGCTTTCATGTTTGAGTTTCAGTTATACAATGATCAAACACCCATCCTTCCACCAGTGCACATTCTCCACCACCAATATCTCCAGTATACTCCCTCCTTTTCCCACCATCCCCCTCTATGACAGACAATTTCCCCCATACTCTCTCTCTACTTTGGGGGATTATGGTTTGCAATATAGACACTGAGAAGCTATCACATTTGGTCCTTTGTCTACTTTCAGCACACATCTCCCATCTTGAACGATTCCTCTAACCATCATTGACTTAGTGATCCCTTCTCTATTTCAGCTGCCTTCTCCCTCAGCTCATGAGGCAGGCTTCCAACTATGGAGCAATATTCCTGTCCCTTGTGTTTGCTGTCCTTGGGTGTTAGTTTCATATTATGTTCTTTTATATTCCACAAATGAGTACAGTCTTTCTATCTATGTCTGTCTGTGAATGAATATTTTGTGAAAAATTTGACAAATGCTGATCAAATCTGATTCATTACTGATGAGTAGCAGTCAACTTTAGCTATGCTTGTGGGTTAGCTACAAGAGATTCTCTAATGTCTTACAAATATCTGCCCTAGAATTCTCCTCTAGGGTCTGGTTCTGCTTACCCAACTCAGTATCAAATATTCTCATCTGAACCTAAAGGAGATCTTTCAGTATCAAGGTACATAAATGGAACTCTTGACAGCCAATTCCCTTTCTATGTAGAGTCTACTGCATTTAATTCATTTTATTGACACATTATAATTAACGATACCACAACTAGCTACTTGATTATAAAGGAGTTGTGATTTTTACCCAGTGTTCCTAGTTGTTCATTTCTCTTTTTTTATTCATGCCATACGTCATTCTACCCAATTTCATTTGGTATAAATATAATTTTATTTGACCAGTTTTATTGATTAAAAGATAAGAGGCCAAAGCACTAGTACAGAGCTTAGGGCGTTTGCCTTGTACACAGATGACTCGGGTTCCATCCTTGGCATCCCATATGATCCCCTGAGAACTGTTAGGAGTAATTCCTGAATGCAGAGCCAGGAGTAACCCCTGAGCATATGGATGTGACCCAAAAAGAAAAAACAAAACAAAACAAAAAAGCCCTCCAAAAAACAAACCCAGGACCTGGAGCCATAGCACAGTGGGCAGGCCATTTGCCTTGCACACAGCCTATCGGGATTTGTTTCCCAGCATCCCATATAGTCTCCTGAGCACTGCCAGGAGTTAATTCCTGAGTGCATGAGCCAGGAATAACCTCTGTGCATTGCCAGGTGTGACCCAAAAAGCCAAAAAAAAAAATACCCCAAACCAAAACAAAAAACACCAAAAAATAAAAACAAATCCAAAAAACAAAAACACAAGCAACAACAACAGCAAAATAAAAAAGATGAGCTTCCCAGATCAATGAAATATTTTGCTATGAAAAATAGCAAGTAAAAGCATTCCCCAGTTAAAATAATAGCTCAAGGCTTATCAAAAACTCAGGGAGTCTGCTTTCATACCTTTTAACCTCCTCTACCTTTCTCTTATTGAAGTCACCCAGTCTTGACAATACTACCTCTTAAGTATCAAGTTCCTTCTCTTTCTTTAGTGGTTGGTTGAAACCTTATTAATTCAGTCAGGGCTACTGCAAAGACTCCCAATTGCTTTTCATTCCCAATTGGTACCAATTGCTGGTCTTGTTTTCCTCTAGTCTGGCCTCCTGGCTGCTCTAGGAACACTTTCTAAAACATAAATGTGGTCTCGATAAGGTTTTACTCAAGCCTTTGGGGACTTCCCAAAAGAGTCACTCCTCCATGTCTTTTATGATCTGATCCTTGCCTATATATTTTATTAAATATATTTTTATTTTTTAAACATTTTATTTATTCACCATGAATTGCAAACTTATTCATGATTTGGTTTCAGGTATACAGTGTTGTAACACCAGTCCCTTCACCAGCGTACACTTCCCTCTACCAGTGTCCCCAGTTTCCCTCTCGTCCACCAACCTGCCTCTGTGTCAGGCACTTTTAAATAATTTTTTTTGGCACTGTGGTTTACAGTACTGTTGCTTATAAAGCTTTATGCACAACACTTTACCACCTTCTGCATCCCCTCCTCCCTGTTGACCTCTTCCCTCCACCACTGTATTTCTCTCTTATTCCCCACACCCCTAGCCTGTGGCAAGCATCCAGTTCTCAGTCTTTCATTTCTTTTGCCTTTTTCTCTGCCCATATTATAAAGCCTGGGTCCCAACACTTCCCCTCATAAACTGGAGACACCAATGTATTGAATCATTTTCAATTTCCCTTTTTTTTTTGTCTTCCCTGCCACATAGTATTTTCCCGTGGAGTGCTTTGCTAGAACACCCTTACTAAGTAATCTTTTGAACATTAAACAAAGATTTATATAAAACTTAATAAGCTCTGTGGAATCATTTCATGATTCTCCATGCATTTGCAGCAACTTCTCATTTCCATTAGCCTTTGTATAAGCTCTGGATAAATAGTCACTGAATTATAACTGAATTCATTCAACCCTCTTGTACAAAAGTTCCTTGAGGTCTGTCACTGAGTCTTATTACCCCTCTTGCCTAGCACAGTGCTTGATTTCAGTAGATGTCAGAAAACATCTGTTGATTAATGTAGCCAGTACAAAAATTTAAGGCTATTTCTTTTACATTTTCAAACCAAATTGGCGTTCTCTAGAAAAGCTGTAAAACCAGGAAAACCAGTGGTATAATTCAGTCAATTTCTCAAGGTGTGAGAACCAGGAAAGCCACTGGTCTAAGCCTGAGTTTGAATCCAAAGGCCTGAGCCTCAGAGGGGGTTGGTGGTGTAAGCCTCTGTTATACTCTGAAAGTAGTCTTTTGTTTTGTTTTGCTTTTTATGTTTGTTTATTTTGGTTTTGGGTCACATGTGTGGTATTCAGGGGTTAGCTCTGCACTCAGAAATCACTGCTGGTGAGACTGAGAGGACTATATGGATGCTGGAAATTGAACCTGGATCAGCTGCATGCAAGGATAGTGCCTTGCCTGATGTACTATATCTCCATCCCCTATAGTTTGAAAATCTGATTTCCAGGAATACCAGTGTCCACGAACTAGAGAAGGTGAGTGCCCAAGCTTAATTAAAAGAAGAACTTAATCCTTTAATTCTTTTTTTTTCTGTGTGTGTGTTTAGTTTTATTAAGTTACTCAATATATTGGATGACGTCTACCACATTGGAGTGGGCAATATTTCTTAGTCTATCCATTTAAGTTGTAATATTTTACAAAAACACCCTCACAGAAATAATGTTATCAAACTAGCTGAGTATCCCTTAGTGCAATTGACATGTAAGATTCCCACCACAGTTACCAGAATTCAATGATAATATCTAAAGATTTCAGGACAAGGGACTCTAAATCAGGGATTTATAGCAATGGTTTAATTAGAATTTGTGGCCTAAAAGGGCTATATTGTAGGATAACATGGGGTTTGTCTTTTAGCCTTGCCGCAGGGAATTTAGTTTACCTTAAAGCAATGTCCTTTCTGTATGGACACAGGAAGACAGTTAATAATATGCTTTGTAACTTGGGAGCTGATTGACTGCAATTATATTTACTCTCGGGCATCTGATTTCTCAACTCAGTTGCCCTTAGTTACTAGCACCCCAAAAGTAGGGTCCCAATGAGGGACAAAATGGACCCAGGGCAAGCTGTGAGCTACCCTGCCATCAAAATGGGCCAGGCCAAAGTGCCACAATACTCAACTATAAGTTGAGAGCATGGTCAGAGACAAATGCTGTCATGATCCAAAAGTAACGATGAGACTAGGAGTCTGCTGGGGTTTGGAAGACTAACCTGTTCTGAGGACGGTGGTCTGGAATATATAGTGAGATGTCTTCAGAAAGGACCAAACTTTAATTTTGACATATCTCTTACTGTGCTCATACAGAATGACATTGCTAGAAATATTTGAAGTAGATTTTCTACAATTATTTAAGTAGATTACTAGCTGAGGAAGGAAGAAAGGACACACCCTTGTTTGGATCCCACCCTTGAGCAGATCTCCTAGTAATCTGGAGTAATCTCCTTAGATTTTGTTAATCTTTTGGAGAAGTGGTTTTACCCTTCTTTGTTGATTTGTTAATGTTCAACCCACCTTTGTGTCACCACCCTATGTGATTGCTATATAAACTAAGACTGTAAGAGAAATAGAGGTCAGAGGCAAGACAGAAGCATCAGAGAAGACACAGAGAAGAGACAGAAGCGGAGAGAAGAAGCAGAGGCAAGACAGAAGACACAATAGAAGACACAGAAGCGGAGAGAGAAGACACAGAAGTAAGAGAGAAGACACAGAAGCAGAGACAGAGAGAGGTCGGAAGAGACCAGAGGAGAGACTACAGAGATAGAGACAGAACAGAGCACAGCACAGTGACACACACAGAAGCAGAACACAAGGAGGAACCATCCGATCCGGTCCATATACAGCAGCTTAAAAGCACTGAACGCGAGCGGGGGAGGGGCGGGGGGCGAGGAGAGAGAGAGGGACAGAGAAAGAGCACTGCCTCGAGAGCCCGTGAACAACACATAACACACACTGTACCCCCTTCCATGCCTCGTGTTTATATTTTTTACACTATATAAGATAAACTTTAATGCATTAGGTTGTATGTTACTAATCCATAATAATGCAAGCACGATTTGAAGTTGAATTAAAGAGAATTAAAAGGAGTTATTAGGAGAGGAGAGGCATATTTAAAATGTATTTCTCAAGTATTTTTATTTGGAGTAGAAAAATGAATCTGTTTTTATCTGAACATAAGTGAGATATTAAATCATAACACTGTAGTGCTGTCGAGTGGGCACCAGTAACGTCTCATTACGAGACTTGTTGTTACTGTTTTTTGGCATATCAGATATGCCATGGGTAGCTTGCCAGACTCTGCCGTGCGGATGGGATACTCTCGGTAGCTTGCCGGGCTCTCTGAGAGGGATGGAAGAATCGAATCCAGGTTGGCCATGTGCAAGGCAAATGCCCTACCTGCTGTACTTGGATGGGAGATATTAAATAATGTTATTAAATTTTAATATTTTATTTTTAACTGAGTTAATAATATAACTTTCAATGCTGTTAATGATAGGGTTCATATATAAATTGTTCCAGAACCACACTTTTCACCAGGGTGACTATTTCCCTTCACCATTGTCTCAAAGACCCCACCCATCCACCTCCCCCTAACTCCCAGTAAGCTCAATTCATTGGTCAACAATCCAGTTCTGTTCCCTTTGGTTATTTGTTGCTTCCTTACTATTTTTCTTTCTTTTTTTAATATGGGGCAAGCACACAGCATATAATCTGGTAGAGGGGGAAGACAATATTCTAAGAATTTGAAGCTGAACATGAAAAAGGCTCGACAATTGTCTTTCATGGGCATTGGTATTGATGAAAGGTCTAATCTTATTCTTCTTGATGGAAATAATTTTGAATAGGACCCCATTCTATTCAAATGGTCCCACTTAAATGAGCCTGACTTTAGAAGTAGATCCAGTCTCATGTGAATTCAGTTATATCAAAATACTTCATTCTTTGAGGATTTTCTATCTACCAACTGTCACTCTCTGCAGCTTTTACTTTTCTCAACATCTGTACCAGAGAGCACTCTCTTGAGAGTTTAGAACAGATTATGACATTTTAACTATTACCAGAGAGATGCAGAATTTTAGTTTCTGCTGAGAATACATGGAAAGATGAAATGTTCATCATAATTCTGGAACAGGTATTAGATGGTGAAGTGTGTGCAGGTGATGGAACCATCTTGAATTTATTTCTTTTTCCCAAATAGATTATGCTGGACTTATATTTTGAATCACTGTATCACTGTCATCCCATTGTTCATTGATTTACTCAAGTGTAAATCAATAGTAATGTCTCTATCACACTCAGCCCTGAGATTTTAGCAGCTTCTCTTTACTCATCTTTCGATGAGTAAAGATGGAGGCTCTTTCAGGGTCAGGGGAATGAGACCTATCGTTACTATTTTTTGGCATATTGAATAAACCACAGGTAGTTTGCCAGGCTCTGCCATGCGGGAGGGATACTCTTGGTAGTTTGCTGGGCTCTCTGAGAGGTATGTATATATCTTTTGCTGTATTTGGGATATGAATACGCCATGGGGAGCTTGCAAGGCTCTCCTGTGCGGACAATAGACTATTGGTAGCTTGTCAGGTTCTCCAAGAAAGAGCATAAGGCTATTAGATGTCCTGGGGCTGCTTTGCTGGTGCGCGCTTCTGGGAGCTTGGTTTTATAGTCTCTGGATGTTGGCCGTTGGTGGGATTACATGGTTCCTGGGGCAGTTTGTGGGTGTGGCTGCCAGGCTACTGGAAAATGGGAGGTCTGAGTGGAGAAGGCTAAGTCCCAATCCAAGCAGGCTTGGAGACCTCAGCCCCAGGTCTTGTACACCTGGATTCTTTTGCCAGTCCTTTCATGTGTGAGGCTCATCCAAACAAGCCTTATTTATATTTATTTAATTTTTATTTATGAATATATGAATATTCATATATAAATACTTATATTCAAAATAAAGTATATTTTGAATATATTTTTTAAAAATTCTTTTTTTTCTTTATTTTTTAATAAGTGAGTCACCGTGAGGGTACAGTAACAAATTTACCCATCTTTGTGCTTGTGTTTCCCTCATACAATGTTCGAGAACCCATGCCTCCACCAGTGTCCATTCTCCACCACCAATGAACCCAGTATCCCTCCCACCCTCCAACCCTGTTCCCCCCCACCCCCGCCTCTGTGGCAGGGTATTCCATTTTGTTCTCTCTTCTTTTGGGTGTTGTGGTTTGCGATAGGGGTACTGAGCGGCCATCGTGTTCAGTCTCTAGTCTACTTTCAGTATGCTTCTCTCTTCTTGCGCGGGATCCCCAACCACATTTTACTTGGTGTTCCCTTCTCTATCCGGGCTGCCTTTTCCCCAGAATGTGAGGCCAGCTTCCAAGCCATGGAGCCAACCTCCTTGTATTATATACTATTATTCTTGGGTGTGAGTCTCCTATTCTGTTATTTTATATTCCACAGAGGAGTGCAATCTTTCTATGTCTGTCCCTCTTTTTCTGACTCATTTCACTTAGCATGATACTTTCCATGTCGATCCACTTATATGCAAAGTTCATGACTTTATCTTTTCTAACAGCTACATAGTATTCCATTGTATAGATGTACCAAAGTTTCTTTAACCAGTCATCTGTTCTTGGGCACTCGGTTTTTTTCCAGATTCTGGCTATTGTAAACAGTGCCATGATGAATATATAAGTGCAGATGTCATTTCAACTATACCTTTTTGTTTCTCAGGGATATATGCCCACAAGTGGTATTGCTGGATCAAATGGAAATTCAATTTCTAATTTTTTGAGAAGCGTCCATATTGTTTTCCAAAGGTGCTGGACCAGTCGGCATTCCCACCAGCAGTGTAGAAGGGTCCCTTTCTCCCCACATCTTCTCCAACAGCAGTTGCTTTTGTTCGTTTGGATGTATGCCATTCTCTGTGGTGTGAGGTGGTATCTCATAGTTGTCTTGATCTGCATCTCCCTGATGATTAGTGATGCAGAGCATTTTTTCATGTGCCTTTTGGCCATTCGTATCTCTTCCTTGGAAAAGTTTCTGTTCATTTCTTCGGCCCATTTTCTGATGGGGTTGGATGTTTTCTTCTTGTAGAGTTCAGTCAATGCTTTATATACCCTTGATATCTACCCCTTATCATATGGTTATTGGATGAATATCCTTTCCCATTCTGTAGATTGCCTTTGTATTTTGGTCACTGTGTCTTTTGCGGTGCAGACGCTTCTTAGTTTAATATAGTCCCATTTGTTGATCTCTCTTTCCACTTGGTTGGTCAGTTTTGTGTCATCTTTGAAGATACCTGTAGCTTCAATATCATGGAGGGTTTTGCCAACCTTGTCTTCGATGTACCTTATGGATTGTGGTTTGATGTTTAGATCTTTAATCCATTTTCATCTAATTTTTGTGCATGGTGTCAGGTCGAGGTCTAAGCCCATTTTTTTGCATGTGGTTGTCCAGTTATGCCAGCACCATTTGTTAAAGAGACTTTCCTTGTTCCAGTTCACATTTCTTGCTCCCTTATCAAGATTAGATGATCATACATTTGGGGTTGTGTGTAGGGATATTCCACCCTGTTCCACTGGTCTGCGGATCTGCCTTTGTTCCAATACCATGCTGTTTTAATTGTTACCGCTTTGTAATAAAGTTTAAGGTTGGGGAGGGTGATGCTCCCATCATCTTTTTCCCAAGAATTGTTTTAGCTATCCGTGGGTGTTTATTGTTCCATATGAATTTCAGCACTGCTTGATCCATTTCTTTGAAGAATGTCATGGGTATCCTTATAGGGATCGCATTAAATCTGTATAATGCTTTTGGGAGTATTGCCATTTTGATAATGTTGATTCTCCCTATCCATGAGCAGGGGATATGTTTCCATTTACTCATGTCTTCTTTTATTTCATGGACTAGTGTTTTATAGTTTTCTTTGTAGAGGTCCTTTACTTCTTTAGTTAAGCTTATTCCAAGGTACTTGATTTTCTGGGGCACAATTGTTAATGGTATTGCTTTTCTCATGTCCCTTTCCTCTGTCTCATTGTTTGCAAATAAGAAGGCCATGAATTTTTGGGTATTGATTTTATAGCCCGCGACTTTACTGTACAAGTCTATTGTTTAAAGAGTTTCTTAGTAGAGGTTTTAGGCTTCTCTAGATATAGTATCAAATCGTCTGCAAATAGTGAGAGTTTGATTTCTTCTTTTCCTACCTGGATGCCATTAATATCTTTTTCTTGCCTAACAGCTATTGCAAGTACTTCCAGTACTATATTGAACAGCAGTGGTGAAAGTGGGCATCTTTGTCTTGTCCCTGATCTTAGAGAAAAGGCCCTTGGCTTTTCCCCATTGAGGATAATACTTGCCATAGGTTTGTGGTAGATGGCTTTGACTATTTTGAGGAAAGTTTCTTCAAAACCCATTTTGGTGAGAGTTTTCACCATGAACGGATGTTGGATCTTGTCAAATGCTTTCTCTGCATCTATTGATATGATCATATGGTTTTTATCTTTACTTTTGTTGATATGATGGATTATGTTGATTGATTTCCGAATGTTAAACTATCCTTGCATCCCTGGGATGAATCCCACTTGGTCATGGTGTATGATCTTTTTAATGAGTTGTTGGATTCTATTTGCTAATATTTTGTTGAGGATATTCACATTGGTGTTCATCAGGGATGTTGGTCTATAGTTTTCTTTTTTTTGTAGTGTCTTTGTTTGCATTTGGTATTAGGGAGATATGTTAGAGATCTCTGGATAAGATCTTTTCTGGTTTAGTCTTCAATGCAGTTAGTGTGAATTATTATATTGAGGGAGTAATATATGAGGTCATCAATAGATGAAAGAAACATTTAAAATTTAAGGAGAGGGCCAGAGCGGTAGTACAATGGGTAGGGCGTTTGCCTTGCATGGGACTGACCCGGGTTCAATACCCGGCATCCCATATGGTCCCCTAAGCACCATCAGAAATAATTTTTGAGTGCAGAGTCATCAGTATCCCCTGAGTATCGCCGGGTGTGACACAAAAAAGAAAAAAAAAGAGAGAATCTAAGGAGAAATGATGATGTTTTTAAAGATCCAGTACAAGTGTGGTTAAGTGCCCAAACTTAAAAAACAAAGAAATGTTGATTATGTCTGGCAATTATATTGTAAGCCTTCATTTCCTTGTGTTAATTTGCTTTACATTTGTTCTGAGCATGAGAAAATGTAAGCACTCTGGTTTTCAAACTTTGAAGAGAAATAGGATTTTGTTCTATGTGAGAAGCGATCCAGGATCAAAAATATCTGTCTTTCTGGACTTGATTCCAAGTTCCTGAATCAGTTCATTCAAAAGGAATACATTGAACTCTGAAGATGTTTTAAAATAAGAAGAATGTAGTTTTCTTCAATTAGAGTAATAATTGTCTGGTTTGTTAGATAAACTTTGCAAATTATTATTTAGTAGCATTGGTAGTAAGATATGATAGCTTCTTGATTTTGTGTCAGCTCCTCTACGAAAGAGAAATATTTTTAAAGTAGAGAATTGACCTTAGCTGACGCTGTGCTTTATATCATATCCATATATTATTGTGGATTAAATGAAGTTATTGCAATCAACATACTGTAGATATAAGATCGATAGTTACATACCAAATAACAATGCACAATTAAAATGGCAGATTTTGGATCACTCTATAAAATAAGCTTAGCTCTTTAGATTTACTTTGATTTGAGCAGGAGAGGATTTTTTTCTTTTAAAAACAGAACAATGTGAAGCTGAGTGTTTTCTTCCTTGGTTCTAGTTTGGTTGGTGATTCATTGAAAGAAAATGCAGTATAGATGAACGGATGAAGATGTGGCCCTTACATGACCTCGTATTCTGGAGCAGACTGTTGAAGTCCTGGAAACTTGTAGTCCAATCCTGAGTGTCGTTTTGAGTGTTTTGATGCTTTTCTATTTTTTATTTTATTTTATTTTTTTTGTGGGGAGAAATTTGTAGTTTGGGGCCACACCATGTGACGCTCAGGGGACTATTCCTGGAACTCTGTTCAGGAGTGATTTCTGGTAGTGCCGGGAGGACAATGTATATTGCTGGCCAGTGAAGCAGAATTGCCCACATGCAAAGCAAATGCCTTAACTCCTGTTCTATCTTCCCTGTTCCAGAACTTTTTGATACTTTTAACTAGAGTTATCTAAATGCCACAATTGACATCACAATGCAAAGCAAGAGAGCTAGTGAGAACCATACAACTTATTTGTCTTTAGATGACCATATAAGAAAAACTAATGAATTTGGATAATAGAAAACAGTTGCATAGTGATCCATACAGTTGAAAAGTTCATCACTGTAATTAACATAGTATATAGTAAAGAATTTCAAACTATAGACTCAGGCTTATGCTTCAGGGAAATTCAGAGAAATAAAACTAAGCATCAGCTATTTTTATAGGTTAAATATTTGAATATAACTCCTGAAACATAAAAATCGTAGAAGAAGATTTATCAGGATAAACTTTTTGACATTGGTCTTGGCAATGACATTTTGAATTTGGCACCAAAAGAAAAAAGAAACAAGTGGGATACAAACTAAAAGCACTTCCTCAGCAAAGGAAACAATTCTCATTGACACACTGAGAAAACAACTAGTAGGAGAGAAGAAAATATTACAAACAGCATATCTGACAAGGGATCAAGGACCTCATTCAATTAAAGAGGAAAAACCAAACAAATTTTTATTAAAAATGATAAGAAGAACTGAATAGACATTTTTATTTCAAGTCTGAGCGAATTACCAGCAGAGATACAGAAAGGTACTTGACATCACCAATCATCAGGAAAATAAAAATTCAACCCACAGTGAGGTATCACCTTACTCCTGTAATAATTTCAGATGAATGACAAGAGAACAGGTATAGGTAGGCTGAAGTAAAAAGGAAACCCTTTTGGAAACATGAGGTGATGGATGTGTTATTGAATAGGTACGTGGTGGGTGGGGGGAGTTTTTCATAAGAAAAAAGAATAAACTCATTTGAGCAAATGCCTGAGATGAACGAGAAACCTCAAGAAAATTGACGTAGACTGGCTAGGAAGTAGGCCAACCCTCTGGAGAGGTAGCAGGAGGAGAATGGAATTTGGGTAGGGTATGAAAATTCCAGTTAGGTAAAGGAAAGTCAACCTATGTATAGCAACTAAACTCTTAATCAGGGCTCAGTTTATAAGTGAATTAAGAACACTGTTTCTATCTAATTAATGAATTATTTAAATACTGACCACACCAAATAATTCTGGGGGTGTGGGGTGCAGAGTGATGCTTGACCAGAAATATAGTTATAAAGAACCACCAGGCCACACATGGTGGTTCTTGGAGCGGGGGGTGTTATGTGCTGGGAATTGTACCGAGGGCCTTTCATACAGGAGGTATGTGCTTTTACCACTTGAGCTATCTCTCTGACCTTAAGAACACTATTTCTACATGTTTTCTGAGAGTCATTCTTACAGGTGTGAATTAATGTCTCCTTATTTTGATGTTCATTTTCATGGTAACTTATGATAATGAGAACTTTCCTGTACTGTTGGCTATTTATATGTCTTCTTTTGCATATGTGCTTGTTCAGCTTTTCTCCCCATTTTTGGATGTACTGATTTTTTCTTTCGAGTTTTTTAGGCTCTTTTTGTACCTTTAATTTACTTAAGCCTTTTGTAAGATATTTACTATGAATATATTTTCTACCACTTAAACAAAAAGTGTTTTTGCTTTAATGATAAAATGTTTCACTATGCAGAGATTTTCAGTTTGATGTTGTCAAAATACCATTGAAACAGTAAAACAGTAAAAATATTAAACATCAAGTACATCAAAACAGCAAAAATACCAAATTTTTAATTTTGCTTTTGTTTTCTTTTATTTTTTTTTTTATTTTTTTTTTTTTTACTTTTTGGGTCACACCCAGCGATGCTCAGGGGTTACTCCTGGCTTTGCACTCAGGAATTATTCCTGGCAGTGCTTGGGGGACCATATGGGATGCCGGGGATCGAACCCAGGTCGGCCGCGTACAAGGCAAACGCCCTACCCGCTGTGCTATCGCTCCGGCCCCACTTTTGTTTTCTTTTATATTGATGCTTTTCCTACATTTTCTTTGAGTATGTTATGGACTCAGATTTCTACATATTTAATCTATTTTATGTTAAATTTTGTGCATGATATGAGATAGTGATTCTTTCATTTTTTGGTATGTGGTTCTCCTGTTTTCTTACCACCATTTGTTGAGAAGACTTTCCTTCCTCCATGTTATATTCTTGAGCTAATTGTCATGAGTTAATTTTTGCATATGTGAGGTTCTATTTCTGGACTCTCAATTCTCTCCCACTTCTTTCATCTATTATTACACTCTTCTGGTTATTACAGTTTTGTAATATAGTTTAAAATCAGGGAATATATTGCCACTTTTATACTTTTTTACTTGATTGCTTTGACTAATCAAGGATTTTTGTGGCTTTATAGAAATTTTAGTAATATTTGTTCTATTCTTTTGATGAATAGTTTTTGAATTTTCATAGAGATTGCATTAAATATGTATAATGCTTTGGATAAATTGGTAATATTAGCAATTATAATTTTTCCAATTATTTCCATTTGTTCATGTCATATTTGTTTTAAAAAATGACAGGTTTTGATATGAAATTATATTTTTCTAGAATATTTTTACTATTTTTAGATTGCACATAAAGACAAATCAATTTTTATATTTTGCATTTTCCATGTTAATTTATTGTGTTTAATATTTTTTTTTGCATTTTTAGAACCAAAGATATGTATCACAATGTCACCTACAGATAGTGATGTTTTTAACTTTTTCATTTCCAATTTGGATCAGTTTTATATATATTTCATGCCTAATTGCTGTGGCCAAAATTTCTAGTACTATTTTAAATTACATACACATATGTATATCACTTGTATCACTTGTCATCCTGTTGTTCATTGATTTGCTCTAGCCGGTGCCGGTAATGTCTCCATTCATCCCTGTTGCGTGCTAGTGTAGCTCAATGGTGTCTGCTCGCTTCCGGAACACGAAGAGCCTCAAACCATTCATTTGGGGTCTTGACAAAGAAGTTTGACCGTCTCGTAGATGGGCGGCCACCTGCTCTTTTGACATGCCATGGAATCCAGTCGGTAACAGCTCTAGTCCAGCAGTAGTCTCTAAATAGCATTACGTGTCTGGCCCATCTGATTTTTGACACCTTGGCAAATGAGAGAGTGTTCCTGATTCTTGATCGTTGATGGAGGTTGGAACTCCGGATTCCTTCTCTCACTTGAGTGAAATGTGATATTCCAAGCATAGCTCTTTCGATTCCTCTTTGGGATTCCCGAATAGCATTCTCATCCTGTTTTCATAGGGCCCAGGTCTCTGAGCCATATGTTAGTGCAGGAAGAATAGTGAAGTCGAAAGGATGTTCCCGGAGCTGGAGGTTCTTCATCCTCCTAACCACTTCTTCAACACTCTTAAAGGCATTCCACGCTGCTCTCTTCCTTCTACACAGTTCAGGTGCCAGGTAGTTTGTCATGTTGAATTCTTGACCTAGGTACACATAACTGCTGCATCCAAAGATATTCATTCCACTGAGGGCAAATGGAACATGACAAACTAGTCTGTTTCTCATGAACATTGTCTTCGTGAGATTCAGCTGCAGTCCAATCTTTCCACACTCACGGTTGAAGTTAGCCAGCATTCGTGCTGCTTGGCTGATATTTGGTGTTATTAGAATGATGTCATCAGTGAAGCAGAGGTGGTATAGTTGCCGACTGTCTATCTTCACTCCCATTCCTTCCCATTCCAGTCATCGCATGACATTCTTGAGGGTGGCACTGAAGAGTTTCAGTGAAATGGCATTGCCCTGCCAAACCCCTCTCTTTATGTTAATGACCACTTCTTTGTAGAATCCTGGCAGTGAATCTGTAATGCAGCTCACAGAGGATCCTCTGTGAGGATGGCCATGTCAAACTAAGTTCGAATGCCCTGTTTAGCTAGGGCTTCGATGACTACTTGAGCCTCAACAGAATCAAAGGCCTTTAAATCAATGAACATTAGACAAAGCGGCACCTTGAACTCTTGTGAAACTTCAACGAGCTTGGTCACTGTGTGGATATGGTTGATCATGCTGAATCCTTTTTGGAACCCTGCTTGCTTGCAGATTGTCCTTTGTCTAGTGTTCTGCCAATCCTATTCAGGATGACTCAAGTGAATAACTTATAGATAATGGACAACAGGCAGATTGGGCGATAGTTGCCGATGTCATGGATGTCTCCCTTCCTGTGTAACAGGACGATCCTGCTTATTTTCCATTGGGACGGAACCTTGCATTCAGACAGGTAGCATGTGAAGAGCCGAGCCAGTGTATTGACGAGTACTGGCGGCAGATTCTTCAGGTGTTCTGGTGTGACCTTATCTGGACCAGGAGCTGAACGCTTCTTTACTGACAAAATGGCATGTCAGATTTCGGAAGGGAATCCTGCGGAATTTGGTATGTGGGCCGGTGGATATGATTATTAAAAAGATCAAAGAGATCCAAGTAGAAGTCGTGGATAACCTTTTTCATTATCCTTCTGGAAGATATGATAGATTCATCAGGACATTGGACGGCAGTCATCTTGGTCTTAGAGTTGGCAAAGGACAGGCAAGTGTTGGGAATACTTTTCCCGGCCTCTGCCACATCGGCCAACTCTGCTGCTCTTTTCTCTTTGAGGTCTTCCTTAATCGCTTCTCTGCACAACTTTGAGGGCTCAGATGTTAGCTTGTGATTGACTGAGGCTTGCGCCAGACCACGTTGTTGAATGAACTTGAGAGTTCTCTCTATATATAAACTGTTTGCACTTTATATATATATATATATATATATATATATATATTAGAATAAATGTTTTTAGTTTTTCATTATTGAGTATGAGTGTAGTGATGGTATGTTGTATATGGCCTTTACCATGTTGAGGTATGTTTCTTTTATCCTCATTTGTTGAAAGTTTTAAAAAAATCATAAATACTGATCTTATAAAAAGTTGCTTTTTTGCATCTGTTTCTATAAACATGTAACATTTTATCTTTCCATTTGTTCATGTGGCATATTAATTCATCTGTTGAACCTCATCCTTACATCCCTGAAATAAATCCCTCTTGAGTCTGATGAATTATTCTCTTAGTATATTGTAAAACTTGCTTTATTAATATTTGGTTGAGACTGTTCACCTCAGTGTTTATTAGGAATATTGGTCTGTAGTTTTCTTTGTGTGGGTCCTCCAGTCACTAATAATCTAAACTTTCTACTTTAGGGAAATGCCATTCCGAAGAGAATGGTGGTTGATATGACAACTTTTATTGAATAGCAAGTTGTAGAGAGGATCAAGAAATTGAGATGTACTGTAATTGAACCTGATGAATGAACTGATATAATCATGCTATTCTACCTTACTTTGTGATGTATAGTGAGAGTGATGACTTAATGGGGGACCTCCTTTGTTATCTTGACTTACCTCTGGGCCACCAGTTCAGAGATAATTTGTATTCTTGATGAATATTTTAAAAAGTATGACTGGGGCTAAATGCATTTGAGTGTATATGGATGGTGTTATAAATGTATCAGTTATTATTCATGTCTGTAGTTATTAATTTTATGGATGTTGCTTATCCAGAAATTCTGCCCATTTGCTATATAAGTCATCATAAATTCTTAGTTACAGAAAAACTTTCTACTGGACTAAACACTGGGATGAATGACATGGTGAAGATCAATAACAGAACCTGCAGTGGTCATGAATTTCAGGCTGATAACAATATTGTGTGAGAGTATGGGCTCATAAGATCAACAGTTTCTTTTTCATGAGTCAGCCATTGAGAGGATTGATTCTGTCAGGTCTTGTCAGACTGAGGAAACAAGTAAAGGAATTTCTGTGAGGTTGAAACTACTCTAGTGTTGGGATGAGGAATGAGTATTCTTGCATAAAGTGAGTAAATATAGCCTCCTCAATTAACTTAATGTTTTCTCTGAAGGGAGATTGCACAAATAGTTTTACACCAAAAATAAGATAGGTATATTAGAAATGAAGCTGGTTCTTTGGGATAGCTATGCACAATAGAAAAATGTAGAACGATTTTACTTTTTGTAAGAATATTTTATTGTTGCAGATATCAGCTGACAATTATATTCTATATGATAACTCAGTAATTGTACATGATAGACTAAAACTTAATTTTTATTTTAGAAATGAGGATTTCATAAAAATAATCTCTAGAGAACCTAATTGGTTGTTCTTTGGGAGGTTCACCAGTGTTTTATGATTGCAGGAGAGAGGCTTGCATCTTTGCAGACAGATGTGAACTGGGAAAGGCCAGAATTGTTTATCGACAAGGCATAGACAATGTGTAAATTCTTCTTAGCCCTTAACTAGCTAAGGTATTTGCTTGGGGTGGGTGGGGATTTTTAAAAGAATTTCCCCTAGGGTGTGTTACTGTGAAAAGTGAGATACAATTTGCCTTCCACCAGCAGGGCTGTGGTGCCATTGGAACAGTGCCTCATTGTGACTCCAACCTCTGCTTATTGGATTTTCCCCACCTCTCATTCCAGTGTTGTATGTATAGAATTGTACAATTGGGGTGCCGGGTGTTTGACCAAATTCCTACCACCTCTCCCCACTCTCCTGGACAGAATAAAGTTCACAGAAATCTCTTTGGGCAGTGGCTTGTTGTTTTGTAGTGCAGTTTTTGTTGTTTTGTTTGTGAGTGCATCTTCTGCCTGAGTGCTCTCCTTCAGTATCGTCATGTGAAAGCATTGTTTGTCAGGGTTTCAGACTGCTTTCTGTATAGAGAAAAAAAAATTCAAGTTTGAGATAGATTTTGCTGTGTTCCCAGAAGGTTAGCACAGGTTCTCCTTACTCCACAATCTTGGCCCCACTTCTGTTGAGAGAATCTAAGGAGATAACACATGAAAAGGCCTTAGCCTGACACCTGACTCATATAAAGCCACTCAACACAGGTCAGCTCTTTTTTTTTGTGGGGGGGCACACCCAGCAATGCACAGGGGTTACTCCTGGCTCATGCACTCAGGAATTACTCCTGGTGGTGCTCGGGGACCATATGGGATGCTGGGAATCAAATCCGGGTCAGCCGCGTGCAAGGCAAATGCCCTACCTACTGTGCTATCACTCCAGCCCCAATACAGGTCAGCTTTTGTTTCCAAATTTGATTGATGGAAGAACCCTTTCCAAGTTGGAAGAATAACCAGAAAACTGTTCATGGCATAGGATTTAGAGAAGTAAAAATTTAGATACTTCTTTTCTATTTGCACAAATATCATTTGAAAATTTAATCCTTACACCCCACAAACATTCACTACAAATTTCTCTGTGTAGGGCCTGGAGTACAGCAGGTTGGGCATTTGCCTTGCATGTGACTAACCTGGGTTTGATCCCTGGCATCCCATATGGTCCCCTAAGCACTACAGGAGCAATTCCTAAGTGCATAGCCAGTAGTAACCCCTGAGCATTGCTGGGTATGATGGAAAAAGAAAAATAAATTTTGTGTATAAAATGTTGCTGTGTTCTGCACTGACCATAAAAGTGGAAGCAAACATAAACAAATGGGACTACATCAAACTAAGAAGTTTCTGCACTTCAAAAGAAACAGTGACCAAAATACAGAAAGAATCTACAGAATGGAAAAAAATATTTACCCAATACTTATCCGATAAGGGATTAATATCCAGAATATACAAGACACTACTAGAATTGTATAAGAAAAAACCTCTAACTCCATCGAAAAATGGGGAGAAGACATGAACAGGAGTTTCCTAAAACAAGAAATACAAATGGCCAAAAGGCACATGAAAAAATGCTCCACATCACTAGTCATCAGGGAGATGCAAATCAAAACAACAATGAGATATCATCTCACACCACAGAGACTGGCACACATTCAAAAAAACAAAAGCAACCAGTGCTGGCGTGGATGTGGGGAAAAAGGACGCTCTTCCATTGTTGGTGGGAATGTTGACTGGTCCAGCCTTTCTGGAAAACAGTATGGATAGTCCTTCAAAAACTAGAAATTGAGCTTCCATATGACCCTGCAACACCACTTCTGGGAATATATCCCGAGGATGCAAAAAAAGCACAGTCGAAATGACACCTGTACCTATATGTTCATTGCAACACTGTTCACAATAGCCAAAATCTGGAAACAACCTGAGTGCCCTAGAACAGATGGCTAGTTAAAGAAACTTTGGTACATCTACACAATGAAATACTATGCAGCTGTTAGGAGAGATGAAGTCATGAAATTTGCTTATCAATGGATAGACATGGAGAGTATCATGCTAAGTGAAATGAGTCAGAAAGAGAGGGACAGACATAGAAGGACTGTACTCATTTGTGGAGTATAGAATAACATCACATGAAGCTGACACCCAAGGACAGTAGATACAAGGGCCAGGAGGATTGCCCCATAGCTTGAAACCGACTTCATGAGCAGAGGGGAGAAGGCAGATGGAATAGAGAAGAGATCACTAAGAAAATGATGGCTGGAGGAACCAGTTGGGATGGGATGCATGCCGAAAGTAGATAATGGACCAAGCATGATGACCTCTCAGTGTCTGTGTTGCAAGCCATAATGCCCAAAAGTAGAGAGAAAGTATGGGGAATATTGTTTGCCATAGAGGCAGGGGGAAGGTGGGAAAGAGGAGATATACCGAGAATATTGGTGGTGGGAAATGTGCACTGGTGAAGGATGGGTGCTTGGTCATTGTGTGATTGTAACCCAAACATGAAAGCTTGTAACTATCTCACAGTGATTCAATAAAATTTTTAAAAAATGAAAAAAAAGTTGCTGTGTTCTAATGTCATTATGCTTTTGAACTATGTTTCTACCCAATGGAAGCAGAAGTCTCATGTTTATTTATCTGGCTTTTATTTTTTATTTTTCTTTTGTTTATCTGCCTGCCTATATGCAAAATTTCCCCATTTTCTTTTCAAATGGGGACATACAAAATATCACAGTAGGTAAATTAGTATCATGTTGGTTTTCAGAGCTGATTACTAAGGGCTGAATCTCATGGAATTGATTGACTGGAATTACTTGAATTTTGTTGCAGGATAGCATGTATCTTGATATGTTAGATATTTTTCTAGAAATGAAAATATGAAAATATGAACTTTTCAGTTCATATCTTCAACCTCGATAGTTTTAGTAGAACATAGTAGATTCATGTTAGGTCTGATAAACAGGACCTGGAAGACTGATATCATATCATATTAACAAAGATCAAATGAAAATGTTGAAAATACCTCCTCTAAGTGATTCTGAGGAGAAGTAAACTTTGTCATATGTTGCTGGTGGGAAGAAAAAATGGTTTAAATCCAAAGGGGATTATATATACATTATATACATATTTATATCTATTAACCAGCTTACCTTTCCAGCAATGTAATACAAAAACATACTGGCAATGGTATGAGCACATTTACACAAGGCTGTTATGGCAGCATTGTTTTTAATTTTGAAAGAACAGAATAATTGCCTACTATCTATTAACAAGGGTTTATATGAATGAACTATGGAATAAATTATACTACCGAATATCATGCAGTTATGAATGTGCCATTGGCATTTTCTGAAATGATCTCCTGGATAATCAGAAATATCAAATGCACGATAGTATATTTGGTAAATTATGTTGATTATAAGAACAGAGTGGGATAAGAATACATAAATATTTGCTATTGCTTAAATAAAATGAGGACAGACAAAAAAACTAAACAGTTATCTTTAGTGTGAGGAAGGGATAGGAATTTGAAACCAGTGCGTAGACTAACTTTTGAACTCGATTTTACACAATAAAAAGTAAAATGAAGTCAAAATAAAATTTTGCTAGACTTCAAAATAAGAAAAAAATGAAGTTAATTTTAAAAGCCACGTTCTTTTTAATGCAGATAAACTCAAGAAGGGAGATGGTATTACACACAATATTATGTTCAGACACAGCAATGGAGCTATCATGAACTAAACTCAGGCTAATGAGTGAAAGTAGTAGAGTTGGTAGGTTAGTCTTTTATTATACCTCTTTAATTGGAAGGTGGATGGCTTCAAATAACATAAATTCCCAATGAAGCCACCACCAACACACTCTTACAAGGGCCCACTGTAATTCTGTCATTTGGTGAGACTTACTAATAAATAGGAAAAGCTATGAACAGCAGGTTAGGATTCTTGAAAGGGATGATGGCGACTGTGGGAGATGGAGTTGCACTCCTGGGACTGAAGTTCTGCCGATGAAGAAACTATGGGTGTATCGGAGCTGTCATTCCTTGGACAGCGTCCTGGGAGCAATAGTCCCCATATGCACGTACCACGCAGAAGAATGGCATCTGGCTCCTCCGCAGAGCTAGCCAAAGAAGTCAGTCCCAACTTTCAGGGCAGCTTTTCTCAAAGTCATTCTGGACAAAGATTTCAAACCACTCCTAGCACTTTCAAAAGTTTCTTTAGCCACAGGGAGAGAATGAATGGTGCTGCAGAGCTGCCAAAACAGTATTCAAGTTTCCCTCTTGGAGTGGCTGGAAGAGCCAGCTTCTTAGGAAGCAGCCTGCTGCTGCGGGATGACACAGGGGCCCCAGCAGCGTTGAAAAGACTCTGACTACCCTAAAGTTGGAGGCTGTCCCAGGGAATCTATGCAGCTTAAGCTCGGGCAAGCCAAATGGCCACTCGGAACTGCCAAAGGCTGCCTGGATCACTAGTTCACATAAGCTCGGGCTCAGCAGGCTAAGCTGCTGGCATTTGTTCAGTGGGGAAAAAATAAAATAAACTTTGTGTGGCAAGTGATAACCCTGACATTTCAATATATTTACCACAATGATGTTTCCTAGAGTCACAGAGTAAAACAAATTAGAATTATAAATACCATCCAATTTTCCTAACAGCTCTTGTGAGTTATTAGTGGGAATGAAATCACCTTAGTCAATCAAAGGCAGCTTTAAATGCCACTATGCTGTTTCTTCCTGAAGATCTGAAAACACCTTTCACTCCTATGGAGTGGAGCAATTCCCTTGGTGTGGTATAGCCTAAACATTTCTGCATAAATATGAAAACCAGTCAGTGGTTTGCACTTCTACTAAGTGTTGTACTTGAACTTGGTTAACTTTCCAGAGGTGGACCTAGAACCTGATGTAATGCTTAAGGCTTCTTAAAAGTTCAGGCAGTAAATAAAAAACCATTATTATTTGTTTTGAGTGGGAAGTCATTGCATTAGTGTCAAACTATCTGCATGGAAAGAGAAATTTAGAGGTAATGCTAAATCATGATGCTACCTAAGGCTTTAAATGGAGGTTTATTACTGTTTTGGGGAAACCCTTCATGGTAAGGAGCATGGTGCTAAGAAGGCTTTTTGAAATCAATCTTTTATTTGCATCAGCCTTCACCTGAGGTGGAAGCAGAGAGGCCCACTTTCCTCTCACGGCCATGGGTTGTGGTAATTGCTGAATACTTGGATGAGTTGTCAACTTGATAGCTGTTTGTCATGTCCTACTTAATTGGAGCCCCATAGAACAATAATGAAGTATCCTCTCCATGCAGATGACTTTGTGATTGATGACCCAGCTGAGGAAATCATTTACAAACACAGGCCAAAATTCAGCCCGATGATGAATCTCATCTGATATTCTCTTTTTCCTCTGAGTGTGGCCTTTGATTGACACCCACAGTATTGTGATAACCCAAGAGAAAAATCTTGCCTCTAGACACAACAAAGGCCCCTAAATTGACTCACTTTTATTGAAATAGAGTGAAACTTCGTTAGTCTCTTTTCTAGCTGATGGAAGGTTTAGTGCATATATATTTTTAATGCTGTGTGGGTGAAAATATTACATCGGAGGTAATATCGGTTGATTGACGTTTTAAGAAATTGAGTTCCATTTTTGCGCGGCCATTTTCTTTACTAGAAGTACAGAAGGAAGAGGGTGCTGCAGGCTCTCGCAGTCCCTGCCCAGTGACATCTCCTTTGGGAAGAGGTGTTGTAAGGGCATGAAGGATGTTTTGACTTAATGATCAATTTCTACTTGCAGAAATGGTCTCATTTCCTTTCAGCAATGAATTAAGTCATGTTGCAATACAATTTTTGCTTTGATTTTGCTGTTTAAATATTCAATTCCACTTTAGAAATAATTGGGTAATTTAGAACTTATAAAAAAAAGTATATTCCAAGGAAGTATGACCTAATAACCTACAACAGTCGTTTGTGGAAAATATGCTGTTAGTCTTAAGAAACACAGTTGGATGATGTAAAAAAAAAAGCGCATAGTATTCATCAGGAATTTTAATCATTATAAGGCAAAGGAATCAGTTTGGGCAAGAAGGCTCAGTAAACAAAGAAAAAAAGAAGTAGAACATCAAATCTTGTGAATAATGTTGTCTGTTACAGTATACAGTGCAGTGCAGTTTTATACATGTAAACAGATTCTTGAAGTTATATTTTCCATTTAGAACAATATTAAATAGAACTAATGTTTATATATTGCTCTCAGAACATAAAAACGTGTTCCCAAGAATCTTGAGCAAAGATATTCTTGAGAACACAGCATAGGTGACAATGATATATAGTAAGCTATGGTATCTCATCCAATTAGGAAAATCCATTCAATAGGAAAATCTATTCATTCAGTTAGTTATTTAGCCATTAATTTATACAATTAAATGTTGAGAACCTATCACGTGATGAAACTAGGATTAAAATTAGATTTATATTGATTTTGTGACTATTAAAATACATGTGGTTATAAGTAGTACATATATATATTTCTGTGCATTCATTGAGTATTGTTCAGCATAATATATCAGACATATTGACATATATCAATGTAATATAAAGCAATATGTAATATATTACAGAGAAATATATATTACAGTGGTAAACATCGCAGCACTGTCGCAGCACTGTCGTCCTGTTAGTCATTGATTTGCTCGAGTGGGCACATGTAACATCTCCATTGTGAGACTTGTTACTGTTTTTGCATATCGAATACACCATGGGGAGCTTGCCAGGCTCTGCTGTGCAGGCAGGCTATTCTCAATAGCTTGCCGGGCTCTCCGAGAAGGATGGAAGACCCAACCCGGCCCGGCTGTGTGCAAGGCAAATGCCCTACCCACTCTAGAAATAATGGAAATGTCCCGAAGAGCATAAAGTTTTCCTTAGAAAATGCTCCATTGACCAAAGTGCCTTTGAACTGGATCTGGAAGGTTGGGTTGAATTTCCTTAGGTGGGGCTATGGAATAGGACAGTGGGGGAAACTTTCATAGAAAATTTTCAGAGGTGAAAATGAGAGGGGGTGTTTAAGAATGACTATTTGGTAAGGCTCAGTCTGGGAGTGGATGTCTTTAATGTGGCATCCCGGGCTTGGAGACCAATGAGACAAGAGGCAGTGTATTGAGAAGAAATTGTTGCAGAGGACTTGATAACTGGCAATGAACGATGAAGAAGGATCAGTTAACCTGATTTCACACTTTGTTTGAACCTGACTAAGAATATGGGACATGTTTTGGGCTAAGTGAATTTTATTTTATACGATGTGAATGCAGCATAGTGTATAATTTCTCCAAACACATTCATTTCTATTCATAGTAAAATATCTCCTGGAGATAAAAATTGCTTTGCATTCTAGAATTAAATATTTGATAGTTTCTCCTGAAGTTTGTGTTGCTCTGAAAGTAATTTTTTGTGGCAGGTAAAAGCAGACTTAGGAGAAATAACAAGTGTTTCCTCATTTTTAATATTTCTTCTTTTTCTTTTTTAGTTTTCTTTTTTGTTTTTGGGCCACACTTGGCAGTGTGCAGACTTACTCCTAGTTCTGCACCCAAAGATCATTCCTGGAGGTGCTTGGGGACCATATGTGGTGCCAGGGATCAAACTTGGGTCAGCTGAATGCAAAGCAGGCACCCTACCTGCTGTACTATCTTTCTGGTGCTTCATAATTTACATTTCTGGAGATACATGAAAGACTCACCTGCAGCAGGTCAGGAAAATAGAACTTACTCCCATCAAGCCCATCAACTTCAGTGCTAGGGGAGTTGCTGTTGCTGAGAGCAGTGATCAGAGCTGATGTGACCTTGGATTCTCTCACTGCCAATCCCCTCACTTGAGGAGTGATTGGCATTAGCAATGAAGGAGAGAATTAGTGGATTGCTATGCTTTCATTTTCTCATACATTAGATAGCAGCTGCTTCCTTATTATTGCTGTATTTTTTTTTGAGGGAAAGTGGTTTAAGTGACAATAGTGCTCAGGGACAGTTTTTGGCTTGGTGCTCATGGTTGCTGAGAATTCCAATCAAGGTCAGTAAGATGCAAGCCTTAACCACCTGCACTATCTCTCTTTTTTTTATTCTTTTATTGAATCACCATGTGGAAAGTTACAAAGCTTTCAGGTTTAAGTCTCAGGTATACAATGATCAAACAACCAACCCTTCACCAGCGCACATATTCCATGACCAAGAATCACAGTATACCTCCCCCCCTCCCTCCCACCTCCCCAGCCCCTCACCCCGCATGTGTAACTGGTAAATTTCGCTTTACTTTCACTTTACTTTGATTACATTCAATATTTCAACAAAAAAACTCACTATTATTGATTTGGAGATTCTCCCCCCTAAGGTCGACCTGCTGAAAAGAAAGCATTTGATAATTTGTTTTCCATTGCTGAGAATGAAGAGATATGAGGTCGAGAGGCCGCACTAGTAGCTGCTCGGTTTTGGATTTCCGTATTTTAGTATTTTAGTAATTAAGCCCAGAGAAATATCTGGCAGAAATTGCAACATTGTAAGCTTGTACCTCTCAGCTACTTTATATTCCACATATGTGTGCAACCTTTCTATGTCTGTCTCTTTCTTTCTGACTCATTTCACTCAGCATGATACTTTCCATGTTTGATCCACTTATATGCAAATTTCATGACTTCATGTTTTTTGACAGCTAAGTAGTATTCCATTGTGTAGATATACCAGAGTTTCTTTAGCCAGTCATCTGTTTTTGGGCACTCTGTTTTTTTCCATATTGTGGCTATTGTAAACAGTGCGGCAATAAACATAGAAATGCAGATGTCATCTCTACTATACCTTTTTGCCTCTCCAATATATATTCCCAGGAGTGGTATTGCTGGGTCAAATAGAAGCTCAATTTCTAACTTTTTGAGATCGTCCATATTGTTTTCCAAAAGGGCTGAACCAGTCGGCATTCCCACCAGCAGTGAAGGAGAATCCCTTTTTCCCCACATCCACACCAACACCGGTTGCTTTTGTTTTGTGGGCTGTGGGCCGGTCTCTGTGGTGTGAGATGATATTTCATTGTTGTTTTGATCTGCATCTCCCTGATGATTAGTGATGTTAAACATTTTCTCATGTGCCTCTCAGCCATTTGGATTTCTTCTTTGGGAAAGTTTCTGTTCATTTCATCACCCCATTTTTTGATTGGGTTGGCAGTTTTCTTCTTGTGGAGTTCAACCAGTGCATTGTATATCCTTGTTATCAACCCTTTATCGGATGGGTACTGAGTAAATATCTTTCCCATTCTGTAGATTGTCTTTGTATTTTGGTCACTGTTTCTTTTGAGGTGCAGAAGATTCTTAGTTTGAGATAGTTCCATTTATTTATCTCTGTTTTCACTTGCTTGGCCAGTGGCGTGTCAGCTTTGAAGATACCGTTGACTTCAATGTCGTGGAGGGTTTTGCCGACCTTGTCTTCAATGTCCCTTAGGGATTCTGGTCTGATGTTGAGGTCTTTAATCCATTTTGATCTGACTTTTGTACATGGTGATAGGTGGAGGTCTAAGCCCATTTTTTTGCATGTAGCCGTCCAGTTTTGCCAGCACAATTTGTTAAACATGGTGTCCTTGCTCCACTTCACATTTCTTGCTCCCTTATCAAAGATTAGATGATCATATATTTGGGGGTGTGTGTCAGAATATTCAACCCTGTTCCATTGGTCTGCGGTTCTGCCTTTGTTCCAGTACCATGCTGTTTTAATGACTACCGCTTTGTAGTAGAGTTGGAAGTTGGGGAGGTTGATTCCTCCCATTTTCTTTTTCCCAAGAATTGCTTTAGCTATTTGTGAGGGCTTATTGTTCCATATGAATTTCAGGAGCGCTTGCTCCATTTCTTTTAAGAATGTTAAGGGTATCCCTATAGGGATCACATTGAATTTGTACAATGCTTTGGGGAGAATTGCCATTTTGACAATATTAATTCTTCCAATCCATGAGCAGGGGATGTTTTTCCATTTCCTCGTGTCCTCTTTTATTTCCTGAAGTAGCGTTTTGTAGTTTTCATTATACAAGTCCTTTACCTCCTTTGTTAAGCTGATTCAGAGGTACTTGATTTTTTGAGGCACAATTGTGAACGGGATTGCTTTTCTCATGTCACTTTCTTCTCTCTCATTATTTGCATATAGGAAAGCCATGGACTTTTGGGTATTGATTCTATAGCCTGCAACTTTACTATACGAGTCTATTGCTTCTAGGAGTTTCTTGGTAGAGGTTTTAGGGTTCTCTAGGTATAGTATCATATCATCTGAGAATAGTGAGAGCTTGATTTCTTCCTTTCCTACCTGAATGCCCTTAATATCTTTTTCTTGCCTAGTCGCTATTGCAAGCACTTCCATTACTGTATTGAACAGAAGTGGAGAGAGTGGGCATCCTTGTCTCGTCCCTGTTCTCAGAGGGAAGGCTCTTAGTTTTTCCCCATTGAGGACGATGCTTGCCGTAGGCTTGTGATAAATGGCTTTGACTATATGAAGGAAGGTCCCTTCTATACCCATTTTGGAGAGCGTTTTCATCATAAACGGGTGTTGAATCTTATCAAATGCTTTCCCTGCATCTATTGATATGATTATATGATTTTTATCTTTTCTTTTGTTGATATGATGGATTATGTTTATTGATTTCCGGATGTTAAACCATCCTTGCATCCCTGGGATGAATCCCACTTGGTCGTGGTGTATGATCTTTTTGATGAGTTGTTGAATTCTATTTGCTAATATTTTGTTGAGAATCTTCGCATCTGTGTTCATCAGGGATATTGGCCTGTAGTTTTCTTTTTTTGTGTTGTCTTTGTTTGCTTTTGGTACTAGGGAGATATGTGCCTCGTAGAAACTGTTTGGTAGGGTTTCTGTTTTTTCAATTTCCTGGAAAAGCTTGAGAAGAACTGGCAATAGGTCCTCTTTAAATGTTTGGAAGAACTCGCTAGCGAATCCGTCTGGACCTGGGCTTTTGTTTTTGGGAAGACTTTTGATTACCATTTCAATTTCTTTGATGTTATTGGACTATTTAAGTACTTCAGGTCTTCTTGGTTCAGCCTTGGGAGATTATAGGAGTCGAGGAATTTATCCATTTCTTCTAGGTTCTCTTGTTTCGTGGCATAGAGATTTTCAAAGTAGTCTCTGATGATCTTTTGAATTTCAATAGTTTCTATTGTGATGTCCCCCTTTTCATTTCTGATTCGGCTTATAAGGGTTCTCTCTCTCTCTCTTTCTTTGTGAGTCTTGCTAGTGGTTTATCAATCTTGTTTATTTTCTCAAAGAACCAGCTCTTGGTTTCATTGATCTTTCAGATTGTCTTTTGGGTTTCCATGTCGTTAATTCTTGCTCTAAGTTTTATTATCTCTTTCCTTCTGCCTGTTTGGGCTTCTTTTGTTGGTCCTTTTCTAAGGTCTTGAGCTGTGAAGTCAAGTTATTTATGTGGGCCCTTTCTTCCTTCCTGAGATATGCTTGCAGAGCTATAAATTTTCCCCTTAATACGGCTTTAGCTGCATCCCACAAGTTCTGGTAGCTCGTGTCTTCATTCTCATTTGTTTCCAGGTACCTTTTGATTTCTTCCTTTATTTCCTTCCTGACCCACTCATTGTTCAACATTGAGCTATTTAATTTCCAGGTGTTTGATTTGGTTTTCTGCATCTTTCCATGATTAACTTTTATCTTCAGTGCATCATGGTCTGAAAAGATAGCTGGTACAGTGTCTATGTTGTTGATTCTGTTGAAGTATGCTGTGTGGCCCAGCGCATGGTCTATTCTGGAAAATGTTACATGTGCACTGGAAAAGAATGTATATTCCTTTTTTGGGGGGATATAAAGCCCTGTATAGATCTATTAGCCCTTTCTCTTCTATTTTTCCTTCAAAGCCAGTATATCCTTGGTGAGTTTTAATCTTCTTGATCTGTCCAGAGGTGACAGGGCAGTGTTGAAGTTTCCAACTACTATTGTGTTGCTCACAATAGCCCTTCTTAAAATCTCTTAACAGCTGTTGTAGGTATTTAGCTGGTTCCTCACTGGGTGCATAGACGTTTAGGAGTGTGATTTCTTCCTGATGTACATATCCTGTGATTAATAAAAAGTGGCCTTCACTATCCCTTCTAATCTTTTTCAACCTGAAGTCTATGTTGTCCGATACTAGTAAAGCCACCCCAGCTTTCTTGAGGGAGTTGTTTGCTTGCAGGATTGTTTTCTATCCTTTGACTTTGAGTCTGTGTTTGTTCTGGCTATTCAGATGTGTTTCTTGCAGGCAGCAGAATGTTAGGTTCAGTCTCTGAATCCATTTTGCCAGTCTGTGTCTCTTAATTGGTGAATTTAGACCATTGACATTAAGGGAGATTATTGTTATGGGATTTTGTGCCATCTTTATGCAAGGGTTTGTTGTGTTTGTAGGGGTTCTTCTTGTCTTACAATAGCCCCTTCAGTGCTTCTTTTAGGTTTGGTTTTGAGTCTATGAAGTTCCTGAGCTGTTGTTTTCCCCAAAGTAGTGTATCATTCCTTCGAGTTTGAATGAGAGTTTAGCCGGATAAAGTATTCTTGGTGAAGAGTTCATTTCATTGAGTTTTTTCACTATATCCCACCATTGCCTTTGGGCTTGGAGGGTTTCCTCTGATAGATGTGCTGTGAATCTTTGTATGCGATTTCCTTCTTCGACCTTGCTGCTTGCAGTATTGTGTCTCTATGGATGACGTCCATCATTGTAACTATGATATGTCTTGGGGTTTTTCTGTTAGGATCTCTTTTAGCTGGCACCCTTCAGGCACCTTGAATCTGGATGCCCACATTGTCCAGCTCTGGGAACTTTTCAGCAATGATTTGTTTGACTGTGGCTTTTTCGTTGGGGTTGGTTCCCTGTCCTTCTGGTACTCCAATGATTCTAATGTTGTTCTTCTTGAAATCATCCCCTAGGACTCTGATTCACCTTAGAACTATTTTGAGGTCTCTTCCCATGGTTTGTTGCCTGTAGGCTTCTTGCAGCTCACCTTCAAGCATACTGATTCTGTCTTCCGCTGCAGTCATTCTATTGTTGAGGGCAGCCAGAGAGTTTTTTATTTCATCTACCGAATCCTTCATTTTTTTGGAAGGTTTTTTATTTCTGCTCTCATTTCTTCCTGTATTTTGTCGGCTGTCTGTTGTATTGTTTCTGCCAGGTCCTCCTTTAAGTTGTCAATCTTTGCATTGAGTTCATTGAACATCTTGAGGATTTGAAGTCTGAATTGTTTATCAGAGAGCTCAAGTTTGTAGGAAGCGCCAATTGAGGTTTCTGGACTCCCTTCATCGTCCTCTGCTTGCGGTGGGGATTTGTGGTGTTTTTTCATGTTGTTGTGGTGGTATGGAAGAGGGGATCAGTATCCCCGTTCCCTCTTGTTGCAAAAAAGGATTGTGGATAGGCTCAGTAAATGGTGGTTGCCTTTTTATTTCCCCCTTCTCGAACCTGGCCCCCCACTGAGATGTTCCTTCAGTCCTTATGTGAAGTCTTGTGTTTTATTGTCCTACTGTTTACGAATAGCTAGGATGTTAGTCTTGGACACGATGTTGAGGAGAATATCTGCCACCACGTAAGCGTTGGCCGGCGGAAAAGAGGCCACGCTCACTTTGCCTAGGCCACCACGCCCCCTGATGATAAGGCCACGCCCCTTTCCCACAACCCGACAGTGGGTCAAGGGGTTGGGGGTGGTATGCCCGCCACTCTGCCGCAGTCCGGAGGGGAGGGAAGCCTGGGGTGCTCAGGGTGCACTATCTCTTTGGCCCCTATTTTTTCCATTGCAAAAGTTATTTCTGTTTGCTTCTGTTTAACTATAATAAAACAGAAAGGGGAGTTGGAGGACAAGAACGAAGGCAAATGTACACACCCAGGTGAAAAAGATGACATGGTTTATACTATGGATGTAATGATTGAAATAAGAGGATCAGAAACATTTAGGAGTTTGACTCATTGGTTTTTCAGGTGAATTGCATGTCTGAAGGAATATCAGGACAGCACTCAAAGAAGTTCCCAGGACTTTTGCCTGAGTAACTTTTGAAAGCTGAAAGACTTTAAGGATCTAAGTAAAAAGGTCAAAACAAAGCCTTGTTTTTCGGTATTAACTGTGTGGTGCCTGTTCACTATCATCCTATCAATTATTTTCTCCCATATTCACTCCCTGACTTCCTCTCTCTTTGACCTATGTGACAGGAATGCAACTCTTTGCATCTCCCTCTCCCTTCCCCCAGAAGCACCCCCAACCTTGGCCACTTTTTGAAGGAGACACCAGCAGTCTCTGCTGTGGGCATACAGCTGGAGAAATGAAGACACTGCTTTACCTTTGTCTTCGGTATTGCTACTATTCTAGGCTTGGGAGAGGCAGAACAAGCCAGGAGAAAATATATGGTTTCCTGGTGGGAAGAAAGTAAAGAGTGGCTTTCAGAATGAAACTCCCAAATGCTGTGAAAATGGAGCAGGATGAAGGCTTGAAATTTTTGGCTTTTGATAACATGATGGCCCTTAACTAGGGTGATTTATTTATTATTGAGGTTCTGCAATTTATGATACTGTTTTTGATGGGTTCTCATGCATGTAATTCCAACCCCACACACATCACCAGTGTACCCACATCCCTCCCCTAAAAACCCCAGTGCTCTTCCATTTCAGCTACACCCTCCTCTCCAATTCGGCTGTGTGGATCAGTTTTCCCATTGTTTTGCCTTTGGTCCTTTATTACTAATTTTCTGTATATCTTTAAGTCCCACATAGGAGAGAGATCATTCTGTATCTATTTCTTTTATTCTGACTTCAATTAGCATGATATCCTCCAGTTCCATCCCTGTCATTGCATATTTCACAATTTTTGTTATTTTTTTTAGTTGCATACTATTCAATTGTGTATATATACCACATCTTCTTGATCCATTCATCTATATTTGGTAATTTGGGTTGTTTCCATATCTTGGATATTGTACTAAGGGTCCTGATGAGCAAAGGTGTGCATATGTTCTTTTGAATGAATGTTTTGGGGATAGGTGCCAGGACATGGTATTGCTGAGCTATATGAGAATTCTATTCATACATTTTGAGCAATCTCTATATAGCTTTTGATAGAGCAGAACCAGAAATCAGACAACATTCTTAACAATAGTGGATGAGGGTTCCTTTCTCACCAATAGTGGATGTTGGCTCCTGCCAACAATGGCTGCTTCCAGACTTTTAGATGTGTGCCATTCTCATGGACACAAGATGGTATCTCAATGTTGTTTTTATTTGCATGTTCCTAATTATGAGTGATGATGAGCACTTTTTCATATGACTATTGGCAATTCATATGTCTTTCAGAAACTGTCTGTTCACTGAATCACCCCAATAGTGGTTAGGATTATTGCAATTTTGGAATTTTTTTTGCTATTGAGTTTTGTGAATGCTTTATAGATCCTGGATTTCAGTCATTTATCTGCTTTTTTTGTGTGTACAAATATCTTCTTTCATTCATATTATTGTCACTGTCACTGTCATCCCGTTGCTCATCAATTTGTTTGAGCGGGCACCAGTAATGTCTCCACTGTGAGATTTGTTGTTACTGTTTTTGGCATATTGAATATGCCACTGGTAGCTTACCAGGCTCTGCTGTGTGGGTGAGATACTCTCGATAGTTTGCCAGGCTCTCAGAGAGGGGCAGAAGAATTGAGCCTTGGTGCAAGGCGAATGCCCTACTTGCTGCACTATCACTACAGCCCATTCGGTAGTATTATACAGATTTAATCAATGCATTAGTTCATAACATTTCAATGATATTTTTCAAAGATTTGGAACAAAATTTTCTAAAATTTGTGTAGAACTATAAAAGTTCCAAGGAAGGTGGATACACTGGTGATGGGTATAGTTTTGGTATTACGTGCATGAGAAGCCATAATTAATATTATTGTCAATTACAGAATCTCAGTAAAAACAAAACAAACTCCCCAAATATCCAAAGCAATTCTAAGGGGGGGTGTATGAGAAATATTGCATTTCTTATTTTTGAATATATTACAAAGCTTTACTAACTGAAACTGCACGATACTAGATTCAAGATAAACCTGCATACCAACGAAATAAAAGTTAGAGTCACGGGTTAGACCCCCCAGATATATGGAAAGTTAATATACCACAAAGGAGCTGACTATATGAAGTGGGCAAAGAAAATCTCCTTAACACATAATGTTGGAAAAACTGGATAGTCACATATAAAAAGATGACATTTTTCAGTAATAAAATTTTCCATTATGTTTGATCAATATGTTGTCCCTTATATTTTGTGTTATTTCCTATGTCTCACCCATGATACTCAGCATCAGCAGGATATGGCTTTAGATTCCAAGTTTTGTTTCTAGTGCACACTTCACATTGACAGGAGCTTCAACTCCTCTGTTCTAGATCTCACCTAAAAAAGCAGGATTCAGTGGCTAGGGATAGTGGTGGCTAGGCCAGACCAAAAGGGTGTGGGGTGGGAGTAGGGGCCCATACTGGCTCTTCAAGCTTTCATGCAGTATAAAGGCCCATCTCTTTTGCTCACATTGCCTTAGCCAAAGGAAAGTCAAGTCTCAATCAGGAAATCCAGGTCTCCCAAGGATGAAGGCCTAGAGGTGATTTGGTGAGCCATGCAAACCACTCATTTACCGGTAGCCTGACCATGCTTTCCTTTTGGCGGAGGCATATGCTTCAATAATTTTTTAAATAATATTTGTGGAAGGCAAATATAAAAAAAGAATAGAAGAGCCTCTATCTTATCCTCACTCTTTAAATTTTTATTTTAATTGAATCATATTTACATATTTACAAAGTTGTTCATGATTGGATTTCAGTCCCATAATGTTCCAACACCTGTTCCTTCACCCATGTACGTTTCCCACCACCAATGGTCCCATTTCTTTCCTGCCTTCCACCCCTCACCCCACACACCTCTCTCTCTCTGTCTCTCTCTCTCTATTCTTTTGGGCCTTATGCTTTGCAAAAATATATATTTTTATATATGTCAGGTTATTAGGTGTGTTCGTTTACCTTCTTTCAACATTCAGTTCTTGTTCAAAATGATCATTTTTAACTATTGTAGTCCTGCTAATGTCTTCTTTATCCCAACTGCCCTTCATGTCCCCCACCCCCTCCAAATTTTGTGGCAAGATTTTAACCATTGACCAATCTTCCTGGACTCTGTTTACCCTAACATATATATATATATATGTGTGTGTGTGTATATATATATATACATATATATATGCATGCATATATATGAATGCAGTCATTCTAAACCTGTCCCTCTCCTTCTGACTCATTTAACTCAGCATGATACTCTCCATGTCCATCCATTTATAAGCGAATTTCATGACTTTGTTTTTAACTCTTGCCCTCACTCTTAATTAAATGTTTAGCTGTGTATAAAATTTGAAAGTTGCTGTTTCTTTCTCTGAGTACTTTAAAAATTGTTTCATTGTCTTTCAGCTTGTGTTGTTGCTAATAATAATTTATTGCTAGCTTCGTTGTCATTATTTTCTAAGTCATTTGTCATGTTTTGGCAGCTTTCAGATTTTTGTCCCTCTGAGCATGAGTTTAGTTTTCTTTATCCTGGTTAGAAGCTGGAATACACATTAAAACTGAGGACGTGTGTCTTTCTCCAACTGCTGAAAGTATTTAGTCATTATTTCCTTAATTCTCTTTTTCTGGAATGCTCACTATACAACTAGAGATGCTGCTCAAATTTAGTGATTCTTTAATTCGGTTGAGAATTTATCCTTGTAGTTTTTCTATTTCTGTGACTTTTTCTCTTTACAAGATTCCTACTTTAAAAATGAATATCTTATTTTTACTTTTGTTTTTATTTTATTATTTATTATTATATTTCCCAGGGTGTTACTGTTATTAAAAATCATAATAACCATACATATTTTAAGGTATTATTAGGCTTTTTTATGATATTGATTTTATTTGGGTTCAGTTCATTTGTTTATTTATAGCTCTCCTTGTTGGCATTAATTTTCTCTACATTGAAATTTGGGTTTTTAAGCTCATCAGATGGGCCGGACATGTAATGCGATTTAGACATGACCGCTGGACTAGAGCTGTTACTGACTTCTTCGTCAAGACCCTAAATGAACGGTTTGAGGCTCTTCATGTTCCTGGAGCGAGCAGATACCATTGGGCTACACTACCACAACGGGGACAAATGGAGACGTTACTGGCGCCTGGTCAAGCAAATCAATGAATAACGGGATGACAAGTGACAAGTGAAGTGAAGCTCATCCTAAGTAGGAAAATTATTTTTTCACTTGTTCTATTACTTTTTATTCCCTTTCCATAAACCTTGTTTTAGAAGGGTTCAGAGCATGGCATCCTGTTTGAGAACAAGGTTGTATAACTGCCCACTATTTCTGAAGGTACTTGGTGTATAGTAAATCCATTCACAGAGTCAGAAGAGAGCGTGTTCATTTTGCTGTATTAAGTTGCAGACTTCATTCAGCACTATTTAAAACTTTTTTTTTGGTGGGGGAGGGTCAGTGTAGATTCGCCTCCTAGTTTCAGACTTCAAGCACTGTATATCGCTGTAAATGCCCAATGGCATCGAAACCTTTAAGCCCATAAGACTAGCACCAGCATCCAACAGTCCCTGCTTTGAAATTATTCATTGCTTTCCCTTATGATTCTGAGTTTCTGTCTCTTTTTTAATCCACAAGGAGGTTTGATTTGCTTTGAAGTCTTTAATACATCTTTCTGATTGTTATTTTGTTTTTCTTCTTGCTTTTATCCACTCATGTTTTAGCTTTAAGTATTTGATACAGAAGGAACAAATCAACTTGGACTTTATATTTACTGAGCCAATCTACTGGGATATACCTGTTTTCACATATCTTATTCCTTTATCATAAATGGAATAAAATTATAACATTACTATAAAGTGTAAAAGGAAGAGGTATCTTAAAAATATGGGGATACTTTATTTTCACCTAGATTCTGAGTTTAACTCATATTTTGGTGCCACTGTTTAAAGTTCAGTAGCTCTGAGTATGGGCTTTGGTGACAACAGCATGTGACCAGAAAGAAATGTACTAATCTGCATTACAGAAAATAAAATGTATCTACTATTGAAGTGATTAAATGGAATAATGCATGTGAAGAGCCTTGGACACTGCCTCTGTGTGCCCAAGTAATCTCTCCCCATCCCCAAGTAATTGCATGCATATATAGTTCAAACCATGGCTTCAGAATAGTCACTAGGATTTTTCCTTTGAAGCTTCTTCTAATAGAAGAGAGGAGGTCATCTGGTAAGTACATCAGGGAGTATTAGCGGTTATAGAATGTCCATCCTGTTCCCCTGTCAACTTTTAGGAAATCTCATTACTAGAGAGACTTTTAGTTGGTGTACTCTCTACTGATCTCAGGGGTTCTTTCACCTGTGTTTTATATCAAGCTGAGTAGTAGAGGATTCTATATACCTAACTTCCCATGTGTCAGTTTGGTCAATTTACTTTGCCTAATTACTGACTGACGAAACAGAGAGAGAGGAATTAGAATTTTATTTGGGTAGAGGAATTTAGGGCAGTGCTTAGAATAAAAGATGGGACATGCTTGTGACACTTCTAATAAATGATGAATGTTACAACACAGACAGACAGGAGACTTAAGGACAGGGGCAAGGAAGCAGGATATATCATCTGTCTTAGGCTAAACCATGCTGCTGTTACAAGGCACCAAATCTCAGTGTACTACCATAATAAAAGCTTGGTATCCCATGTTTTATGCCCAATTTGTGAAAATCTATAGCTCATGACCAAAGAAAAAGAGGGCTTAGTGGAACGAGGCAATGGCTCTTATGCTTCTTCTGGGAAGTGTCAAATCTCAGTTCTGCTCACATTGCCTTAATTGGCCAAAGTAAGTTACATAGCCAAGCTTCAACTATAATATAGATGAGCTTATATAGTTCAAGTAGACTTAAAACTGTCCAAGTGGCACTAGAAATTTACTGTGAGAATAACAGGTGTCAAATTGTCTACTGCCTTCCTTAACACTACATCAAGCACTGCCTCTTAGCACCATATCAAGCAGGGGAACCTATAGCTACAAATATGTCTTTGACAAATATGAAAAAAGAGCATAAGGTAATAGGAAGTACAGTAGAAATAGAATGGAGGTGAAAATCTCTATTTTATAATAATAACAATGTTTTAGACCGACTTCTTTCCCTGTCTCCATTTATGCATTGAAGTCCTAACCCAACAGAGTGTAGATATATTTAGAGATAAGGTCTTAAAAGAGACAATGGGAGGACCAGAGGTTACAGAGGTACAGAGGTACAGAGGTACAGTGGTTAAAGTGCTTCCCTTGCTTGTGTCCTACCTGTTTCAGATTGTTGGACCATTTATAGTCCACTGAGCACTTCCAGAGATCACTCCTGGTTACAGAGCCAGGAATAGCCCCCGAGAACTGCTGGGTATGGGTCAAACATCTCCTCTCCCATACACACACACACTCTCCAGTAAAAAGTAGTGATGCAATTTGGTTAAGATGAGGTCAGTTTGGTCAAGATCTAATTCAATATGAATTGTCTGTATAAGAAATGGAAATGAGGGGCTGGAGCGATAGCATAGCGAGTAGGACATTTGCCTTGCATGCGGCCGACCCGGGTTCGATTCCCAGCATCCCATATGGTCCCCTGAGCACCACCAGGTGTAATTCTTGAGTGCATGAGCCAGGAAAAACTCCTGTGCATCGCCAGGTGTGACCCTCCCCACACACAAAAAAAAACAAAAAATAAATGGAAATGAGAACTCAGATGCACACACAGAAGGAAAACAATGTGAAGACACAGGAAGATGGTCACTTAAAAGCCAAGGAGAGAGACCTCAAAAATAAAATTTCTGGTTCTTTGATCTCAGGCGACTAGTTATTGGAATTGTGAGAGAGTAGAATTTCTGTTGTTTAAGCCAACCAATCTGAATTTTGTTATGATCAGCCAAGAAAGCAAAACATAGTGTTTTAACTTAGAACATGGAAAGTGTTTTCTAACCCCCTCCCCAGCTGTATTAGGATGAGCTATGAATGATCCTGGACTGCTCTTCATCTAGAGATTAGAGCTGAGGAATTGTCTTGGGACTTTCAAACAGTGAGGACTATTTCTTGCCACAAAAATGTTTTTTTTTTTTTAATTTTTAATTTTATTTTATTCTTTTATTGAATCACCATGTGGAAAGTTACAAAGCTTTCAGGTTTAAGTCTCAGTTATACAATGCTCAAACACCCATCCCTTCACCAGTGCACATATTCCACCACCAAGAATCACGGTATACCTCCTCACTTCCCCCCACCTCCCCAGCCACCCACCCCACATGTGTAACTGGTAAATTTCACTTTACTTTCACTTTACTTGACACAAAAATGTTTGCCTCTGTTTTCTGACCCTAACTGTCTACTTGCTGGTCATCCCATTCATATAACAAGGACTCAAGGTAAGCCCATTAGGAATGTCCCTCCTCACTGCTTGTGAGTAGACTCTGGGATTAGTCTAACTGACTGTTCCTATCTGCATTTTCCCCCTTTAGTTAGATACATAGGCACTTGAACTTGAGATATGTTTGTGATGAATTTATTCTTAAAATTCTACATAAGTAATGCATTATAGATGTGTTGGAACCTAGGTGAGCAACCAAAATATAACTTGGTTAGTTCAATAAGCACATTGCACATTCTTTTCTGCAGGATTTACATCTAGCACAAATTCTTGATCAATAAAGACATTGTATAAAGAAATAATCATACATACACTGTGCTGCTTTCTTATTCAGGAAAATAACTCCTAGTATATTGAGATCATTTAAAGTTGCACTCATTCCCAGTCATACTTACCAAGAATTTTTCTTAGCGCCACCTTATCTGTGGAGTCCTACAGGGTCCTTGGTACTTGAAATAAAGATGCCTCTATTTTGAACACTTGGGGTTTAAAAATATCTAATGTACCATGAAATCCCTTCTGCATTTAAAAATTGTGTCTGAATTCTCAATTCAGTCAGAGGGACTGTTTGGTAGACAAAATGTATCCCTAGACCATCAAGGGATTTTCACAAGCAATTGGGATTACTCCAAAATACATTGCAGATTGGTATCAACTAACATATTTGAATTTGTATTCTAGCACTGAGAGCAATTTGTAGCACATTATAAATCATGACTCCTCCCTCACTATTTCAGAATGCTCCTCTCTGTGACAAGTACTAAATATGCTGTTGCTACAGACGCAACATCAGAAATTGCCCAGAGAAATCACACAATACTGAATGGCAGGAGAAAATTTCATAATCACTGTATAAGCACAGTCCTTTAGTGTGGCCTAATCCCTTCAACCCAAGAAAAATTGAGGTAAGCTTGGACTAAAAATGCTAATTGGAAACTTGATATGCTTCACTTTCTGGCATAGTATTTAAATGTTGTCAGGTTCTGTCTTCCTATCTAAGAAAACTACAAGAAGTGAGCAATATCTCTCTTTTCTCTTTTCTCTCTTAAAATGAAAGCATAGATTTCAGAGTACAAATCCCAAAATTGCAAACTCCATAGCTATGAATTGACCTAAATAATGGCTTTTATTATTTAGTTGTAATAAAAATTCTAATGATCTGTACAACAGTAAAATCTCTAGCAGGAGATTGAAGCATTTTGGGGACTGCTATGAGAGACAATAGAGTCTTGATAGATATCCGCTCTAACATTTGCAAAAAGCATTAACAATATATCACACTTCACTGCCAGCTGCAAACCCATAATATTATTCACAAATTATGTATTTAAGATTAGGGAGCCAGAGACACTTTTGTAATGCTAATATATTAAGAAATCCCCTCTAGAGAGGTTCTATAGAACTTCTGCCTGCATTTTTCATATTCACCTTACTGCTTGACCATATGATGATTTTGAAATTGTTGCTTGGCTGCACCACCCCTAGCTAGTTTCTAGAGTATTTTCCAAGGTTCAAAGGGGTTTCAGAAATGCTACTACCAAAAGTAGACTATGATTTATATAACAGATCTGGAAAAATTTCTAACACCAGTAAAATAGTTTTATGCTCACGTGCTGATTTAATCTGTGGAAGAGAGAAGAGTTACTTTGAATGGCAAAATGGTAATAGAAGAAGAAAAAAAAATTTTTTTTTAGAAGAAGAAAAATTAAAATAGAATATCATGCAAATAACATGGGATGGGGTTATTACTTAAGATATATATTATTCTGACTAAAATGATATAAAAAACAAGAAAAAAGTAAGTTCATAGCAGATACTTTTATAGAGATCTAAAACTTTTAAATATCCCAGAGGATGTAGAAATTATTTCATAATGAGATTAGAGGCTTTGATATCTCTATTCAGACTAACAAGAAGGAGGCATATAACGATGAAAATATCAATAAAGTATACATGTCTGGCTAAATGGTGTAAAGTGGAAGCATTAATTAATACATATGAACAGCAAAAATGACAACTGCAGTGGTAGCAGCAACAATAATAATAATAATAATGGTGGTAATACTATAAAAGTTTGATTGAAGGAAAAAAGGCAGACAGGGTGGATAAATGTCTTTTGATGCTACATTTTTTATCCAAGCAATAATTAATCCATAAAGGCAACCCAATATATCTGGTCTTTACTACTAATTGGATTAATGTTACTTAATAAAATTCCTTTTGTTAGACTCTACGTTCTGTATAGTAAAATATCAGATTAAACCACTGAGAAATTATAGTTTACCTTTTTAAGTTCTCATTTCATAGCATGTTGGACAGAGACAGAAAATTGTAATCTTTAGATGACAGAAATTCATTTTAGGTACAATCCCTTCTCTGAAGTCAACACTTATTCATGCCTTGACAAGTAATGAAATTGATAAATTTGACCTGTAATCTTTTTCTTTATCTGTTTGTTCATATGATGAAAATCTCTAGAAATAGGTGTTTTAATATTAGAAATCAATATATCAGCTTTTATTTGTCCTGAGGGACAGCATATAATTGTGATAAGACCATTATTTTTGTAATCAAACAGATTATGAGCCTAAATTTAGTTTTATGCTTTACAAAATTGGCCAAGAACATCTAATATGTAGCTGAGAGAAGACTCTAAGAGATAGTCCATATAAGCAGAAAATAAAGAAGGGTATTGCCTCATAGCATACATTTACAAATATTTAGACAATATTATATTAAAACATGTAATATATTTTTATTATTGATTATAAGTTAGAAATGAACTAGGAAGGTTGAATTTGTTTATATTAATAGAAAAAGTTAAATTCATTATTCTAATATTTGGAATCTTTAAACACTTGAATGAAAAAGATTATTCTTCTATTTAACTTATTATAAATAGTAATTTCAAAGTAACATCCTCAGATATATATATATATATGTTCATATGAATAAGTACTTCACTTTATATAGTTTTCATATCCTCATGAAATTAGATCAGAAATAGTATGTAATGAAAAAGTATTTTTATGAGTGAGTTATTCCTGTTATAGAGAAATTTGGCAAAAGTGTAATATATTTAAGAAGCCCCTGATAGTCTCAACTATTTTATTGACATCTCATTCATAAAACAGAGTGTTTCTGCTTGACAGTAAGCAAAGAACATTACACAAGTCATCATGTTCTGCAAATTTCTTGCTAGCTTGCCTTATGCTCATTTACCTTGTGACTTCTTTTAATTAGCTTTGCCTGGCTCGATTTCAAATAACAAAAAGGATCATTCAACTTTGCTATTCCATGTTGCTCTCATCCTGTATAAAGGGAATTTAAAATTTTAATATTGACTATATAGTAATTCTTCCTTAAAAAATTACTGTCACTGTATCACTGTTTATCGATTTACTCAAGTGGTCACCAGTAACATCTCTATTCCTCTCAGCTCTGAGATTTTAGCAGCTTCTCCTTACTTGTCTTTCCCAATGATTAGAGAATCTCTCAGGGTCAGGGGAATGAGACCTATAAACAAAGAAGAAAAACTTCTTAAATGGAATTTAGGAATTAAAGCTTTTTATTTTTTAATTTTTAGGATGCAAGTAATTAAGATTGTACTTACTTCCCAGAGACTTAGGCCTTCTAGTACTAGGTGGAATGGAGTAGTTTGTGTTAAACTTGTGTCCTTGCTGAGAATAAAAAGCAAAAATGAATAAAACACACATGCACACAAATGGGTATGTTTAAGACATTAAATAAATGGAAAAGCATATGAAACTGAAGTCCTAAATTCTGGAAGGGAAAGAACCTTTTATAAATGAGGTAACCATTTCTATCGTTTTTAAATGATTTGGATAGTTCTGGGCACAGGTTGATATTTTTGGCTTAAGGAGCCTTAAACATATGATTATTTTTCTCTTTAAGTCATTTGCCAAATACTGAATGTCTGTGAAGCTGACAAATCTAAGTTTTAAAATAGAAGGTGAATAGAGAGCCAAGTAAAAGTGCCTGCATATAATGTGCCTCACTCTAGGAGCAAGGTTAAATTAGAGCTAGACTAAATTTTACTAAAAATATGACACAGCCTTGATGGAGATTAGTTTCTGACCAGATAAAAGTGATCACCCGTGCCCAAATAATTATTCCAAGAATAAATGATTAACTTCCATGGTGTGAGATATCATCATTTATGTCATTAAACAACAGTATTAGATATGCCAGGAACTAACTACACTAAAAATTCAAAAGGAAAATTAGACCTTAGAAAAGTAATTGGAACATTGTTTGCCTGAAAATCATGAATAACCTTGTAAGTCAAAATGCCTAAACAAAAATAGTTTAAAACAATAACAAGGCTTTTAATTACTCTAATAATTATGGTCAAGAAACTAAAAAACAAGAAATAAGTATTAAAAAATTAAAAATATTCCATCAAAGATTTTGCTTTTTGGGTCACCTGGTGATGCACAGGGGTCACTCTTGGCTCTGCACTCAGGAATTATCCCTGGCGGTGCTCAGGGGACCATATGGGATGCTGGGAATCGAACCCAGGTCTATGGCATGCAAGGCAAATGCCCTACCCACTGTGCTGTTGCTCCAGCCCCCAAATTTTGAATCTAGAAAAAAGAAAATAAAAATTTCAGAAATTAAAAAGTACAATATATAAAAGTATGCACCAAATGGATAGATTAATATCTTGCTCTATGATATTAATATGCATAGAGCAAGACAGGATTAAAGAACTGAAAACAGATTAATAGGATACATCTCAAAAGGAACATGTACAATATGTAGACATTAGAGTGGAAAGAGATGAGTGAAGTAGATTGTGTGGGGCATCAGGAAAATATTCAATATACATATCCGTTTTTAATTAAGAAAGGAGAAATGATAAATTAAATAAGAAACAATACATTGTTACACCCTCTAAATCTAATATATCACTTCATTAAATGTAAACAGATTAAGTAATACCAGTGAAATAATGTAAAGTCAGTAGATTGTTTAAGGAAAGGAAAAAAATCACAACAAATTATTTGTGAGAAGAAAGCTGTTGTAGTTATTTTAAATAGATAAGGCAGAGGTTAAGAGGGATATTTTATGAGTAAACAAACCATCCCACAGTTGAAAGTCATGGGTCTCTACTTGACAATTCTGGGGCAGTCTCAGGATCGGGATAGGTCAAGTCCCAGCATTGCGGGAGTCCTCGCCCGCACCCAGACTCCACTGCTGCTGCCATCCCAACGACCTGAACCCACAGCTTGGCTTAGAATCTCTGCAGAGACACTAAGCCAAGAAAACTCCAGATATTCCAGTGTTGGACGGAGAACACTGGGGTCTTCTCGCAGTGGGGACGGACAACCTCCTCCCACCCTCTGTACTTGGGGAAGTCCCAGGAGCCACACCCACCTCCCACCACGTGACTCACCTGCCAGCCCTGCTCTTCAGAATCGCAAACTAAACTTCGGAGGAGATGTAAGCTGAGCAGCTAAAATTCATGGACACATGGGTCTCTCGGTAGAAAACAATGGGGTGCTGTTGTGACGGGTGCAGGTCAAGTTCCTGCCCAGCAGAAGGCCCAGCAGCTGCACCCACACACTATTGGTGTCACTGTGCCAACAGTCCAACCCCATGGCTTCACTAAGAATCTCTGCAGACTCTTTCCAGTTCTGCAGGTCCTGAGGTTTCTAGATACATGGCCACATATGCCTCTATATTCCACAGTAATGAAATTCCAGTCACACCAAATTATGTGGGGAAGTAACATAGAAGTCAATCAAACTAAATAACTATGGCTCAACTAGTGATGAACAGCTTAGTAAAACCTAAGACAAAAGCTTAACAACCCTGTTTATTTTCATAAATTCCCCCAAATTTTCTTTTTACTGAAGTATTTTTGATAATTCTTTTAGCCATTTGTAACAAATATAAAGCAAATTATTGCATACCTTCTAAGGGGGCAGGCTTGGGTCTTGTAGTTTGCAATAGAGGTGCTGAGTGGCCATCATGTTCGGTCTATAGTCTACTTTCAGCACACAGTTTTCAACCTGAATGGGTCCCCCCAACATCCTCTACTTAGTGTTCCCTTCTCTATCTGAGCTGCCTTTTCTACCAGCATGTGAGGCCAATTTCCAAGCTGTGGGGCAGACCTCCGGGTCCTTATGACATCTGCATCTGTATGTTCATTACAGCACTGTTTACAATAACCAAAATCTGGAAAAAACCGAGTGCCCCCAAACAGATAACTGGTTAAAGAAACTTTGGTACATCTATACAATGGAATACTATGCCGCTGTTAGAAAAGATGAAGTTATAAAACTTGCATTTAAGTCGATCAACGTGGAAAGTATCATGTAAAGTGAAATGAGTCAGAAAGAGAGAGACAGACAGAAAGATCACATTCATCTGTGGAATATAAAGTAACAGAGTTGGAGACTAACACCCAAGAATGCTTGATTTTAAATAATGTTCTTATTCCTTCTCCAAAAAGAAGTGTTTAGTTGCATCAAATAAAGACAAAAATTCCTTTAATAATGTTTTTCTAAAATCACCACCCTATGGTGTGATTTAGTTAAGCACAAACTTAATTAAACAAACTAAATATAATATAATCAAACTAAGCTAGCAATCTAATACAAATAGTTATTTGTATTTTGAGATTTTTTTCTTTTCTACAAAAATAGCTAATTTAGAGAAGAGGTTAAAATACTGATGATAGGGCTGAAGAGATATCACTGAAGGTAGGAAGCTTGCCTTATGTGCAACTGACTCTAATTCATTTTCTGGCACCATATATTGTTCCCATGGGTACAACTGGGTATCATTCCTGAGCTCTATGAATAACCCATGACCACTGTTTGGTATGGCCCCCTAAACTGAAGCCCTTCCTTTTCCCAAATAATGATGATAATACAACAGAGTTTGATTCTTAGCTATAGAAAACCTAAATTAACAAGAAAAGAAAATATAATGAATAATTTTTGCAATATAAATTTAGTTTTAATAATCATTATGCTGTGGCAAAAACTGAATTATTTAATTTTTAATGAAGCATTTGCTGCAAAGAGCATGGAACTAACTAAACTAAAACCTCTGAATACCAAGCATACAGTGTACTATAATATACCAGAGGAATATTTTAAAAGTGCCATATAAATAAAGACAAATTTTAAAAAAAATTATTGTTAAATGGATGCATTTATTTGAATCTTACAAGACTTGTTTAATTGGAAGAGCAATCCAACAGGCAATGATCATGTGTTACCTGTTATCATGGAATTATTGGAAATAGTTCATTGGAACAAGTATGGGGATGAAATTCATAAAATTTCTTTACCAAATTATACTATGAACAAACAATATCTTCTGTAAAATTAGTAATTGCCAATTCCACCAGTTTACTATCAAGCTTCACGTTTGCAATTCAGTTAGACAAAATAATTTATATTTAAAACATGGTACATTATTGCTTTATGTAAAATGTTTATAAAAGAACTATACATTAAGAATTATTATAGACAAATGAATCTTGGAACCGAGCAGCTTACCCAGAGATATCTCTGGACCTTGAGTCAGACTGATTTCACCGGGGTGCCTCAAATGGGAGCAGCCATTGTTCCTCCACCTGCCCTAAATGAATCCCGGCAGTCTAGAATCTCCAGAATCCAGTGAAAAATCCAGGTATGCGGGACCAGTGACTGAAAACTCCAGGCCTCAAGAGATCGAGGATGGGCTGCTCCTTCCCATCTCCCTGCCCCTTCAGGGTCCAGTATGTCACGCCCATGAACTGCCTCTGGGTGCCATTTAAGCACATTAAGGGCCATGATTCAGAGACTCACAAATAAATCTCAGAACCGATTAGCTTGCTGCAGAGATGTCTCAGGACCTCAATTATTTAAAATTTTAGAATTCCAGGAGCATGTGGCCACGAAAGCAGCTGTGCAACATCTCATGCTATTCATAACAAGCAATACAAAGTAAATGATCTAATATCTGCCTGTGGCAGGCAGGCTTGAGTGGTGATGGGAAAATTCAAAATAAGGGTGGTGGGAAAGTGTAATGGTGGTGCAACTGGTGTTGAAATATTGAATATAATCAATTATTGTGAATAAATTTTATGAAAATAAAATTTTAAAGTTAAAAAAGAATTATTATATTGTTGTCCTTTGGAAGAGTTCACAAGATGGAAATATATATATACATATACATATGTATGGTAATAATATTTTACAAGTGAAAAACTGAAGTGAAAAAATTGCATCAGAGTCAGTAGAGACATGTTGGAACAATGATAGCTGTGAATATTGGATTTATAGCAAAAGTTAAATCTAGTGGCAATAAACATATCGCTTTTACTCTCCATGATCCATTGGGAGGCACTCATAGCCAGAAAAAAATCACCAGTGTTCTGTGTGCTTCATAATAACTACCAACATCATTAACTTTATTAAAAGCTGTGCCCCTCACAGTCATTTGTTTCCAAACCTTTAGAAAGATATAGACTCAGACTATAAAAGCATATGACTACATGGAAAGGTAAAGCAGCTTTCAAGAGAGTAAAGTTTAAGTAAGTGACTGAAATGAAAAGATAAAGTTGTTATATTTTTGAATAAGCAGAAAGTAAGTTTTGTTAGCTTTGTTTTAATTAGGACTTAGACCTATCGAAACTGAGATATTTGTAGGATATTAAAATAAACATCAATGACTTAAACATGGAAATGTAAAGGAAAAATTCCTAACATTTATGTTAAAATATAATATTCCAAGTTTTGCTATAAAAGTGAATATGGAAGAATACGATGGAAAATGGTTCTTTGTTTGTTTGTTTTTTGGGGCCACACTTGGTGGTTCTCAGAGCACACTCCTGTGGTTCTGAGGATTGAACTGGGTTGTCAGCTTGCAAGGTAGGTGCTTTAATCCCTGTACTATGGAAAATTATCCTTTAAAAATCTTTACAGCTGCAGATTATTTTATTATATTATTCTATTATTTTATTATTATTTGGGGGCCACACCTGGTTGTGCTCAGAAATTACTCCTATCTTGGTGCTCAGAGATTACTCTTGTCAGGGCTTGGGGGACCATTTTGATTGCCAGGGATCAAATTGGGTCAGGCACAGGCAAGGCTAGCTCCCTAGCCCCTGTACTATCTCTCTAACCACTACAGATGGCTTTATAATCTAAAATACCCTTAAAAAAGGTTAGGTTTCATTGCAAAAGTCATACCCGATTGATGTTAATTGTCTTCAGAGAGATTTTAAGAAATATTTTCTTTCAAATTTGATTATTAAAATTAAGTCGAGTTAATCATACTTAATTAAAATAAGAAATCCATTCATATGTCATTACAAATAAGAGTCTGCTAAGTTACCAAGTGACATAAATTTAAGACTGCAGTCTCCAAAAAATTCATTAAATAAATTTTAGATTAGAACAGAATTTCCAGCAATTTCTGAAACAGTACAAAACGTGCTTTGCCATTTTATATTATGTATTTACAAGAAACAGCGTTCTTAGCAGTTATTACTATAAAATAAAAATATTGACTAGCTCTGAAAAATGTTGAAGATGCTTTGTCCTGCAAGGCAAATGCCTACCTGCTGTACTATTGCTCCAGCCCCTAAAATCTAATTCTTTACATAAAATTAAGCAAGTACATTCATCTCCATATGCAAATTTACTTTAGTCTGCAATGGTAAAATTATCTGAATATTTGACGTCATTTTATTTATTTATTTATTTATTTATTTATTTGCTTTTTTGGGTCACACCCAGCGATGCTCAGGGGTTACTCCTGGCTTTGCACTCAGGAATTACTCCTGGCGGTGCTTGGGGGACCATATGGGATGCTGGGGATCGAACCCGGGTCGGCCGCGTGCAAGGCAAATGCCCTACCCGCTGTGCTATCACTCCAGCCCTTTGACGTCATTTTAAAATAAATTTCTTCATAGTTTTTTTGTAATCAGAGAATGTTTCCCTTGTTTAGCTATTTTATTTTTTATTTTTTTGACTTTTTTGGGGGTCACACCCAGCAATGCTCAGCGGTTACTCCTGGCTCTGTACTTGGGAATCAGTCCTGGTGGTGCTCAGGGGACCATATGGGATGCCAGGGATTGGACCTGGGTCAACTGTGTGCAAGGCAAAAGCCCTGCCTGCTGTCCTATCACTCTGGCCCCAGTTTAGCTATTTTATATTCCTATACACTTGGAGTTTTATTAAAATTTTTTGGGTAAAAGGGTTGGGTTGTGTGTGGGAAAAGTTTTGAACCCTGATTTAGAGCATATTTTTTTTCTACAGTGAAAATTAATTATAAATAATAAGCAGGTTATCTAGAAATACACAATTGTTTGTAAACAAACAGTAACATCCAGATAAAGCAGTGCTTAGAAAAATTTAGATACTTTAGATAATTGTTAGAAAATAATGAAGACTAAAAGTCAATGTTTTACACTTTTTCAAGCTAGAAAATAGAAGCAGCAATTCAAATCCCAAAAGAGTAAAAAGAAACAATAAAAATGAAAGTAGGAATCAATAAAATAGAAAATGAATGTATAATAAAACAAATCAACCAAACCAATAATTAATTTATTAAAAACATTTATAAAAATAAAAAGAGAATATTTTTATGTCAAAAGTAAAAAATAAAAGACTTATTATAAAGCCAGTTAACATTAGGAAGCAAACAAGGGGGCTTCGGAGCTAGTACAGCAGCTCAGGTGTTTGCCTTGCAGGTGGCCATGAACTTGGATCCCTGCCCTGAAATCAGCTGTGTGTATCCCAAAATCTGCTCCCCCAATAAAAAAGAAGAAAACATGAATATAATTTTTAGTAATTCTGTGCCACTATTTTAAAATATTTCAGAGGCTAATATTTGAAAAACACTACTTGGCAAAATTTATAAAAGAAATGAAAATATGTGAATATTTCTATATTAGCTAAAGGGAGGGCGAGCCTCACGCATGAGTGAAGTCCCAGGGAACCCAGGTAATGTGGAACTTTATGACCTTAGATTCTGGGCTCAATGGGACCTGGGAGCTGAGATCCTCTGCCTGCTTCCCTCAGTCTCTGGGGACCCAGGGGTCATGCCCATAAGCCACCTCCTGTTGGCGCCAGATAATCTCCTCACTGGCCACTGTCTAGAACTCACGGCTGCTTCTCCATGAAGGGAGCATAAAATGAGGTCCCCATAACCATGCCGTGGGACTCTGAGCTAGGCTGTTTTCACATGGGGCGCCCCAGAGGGGGCTGGATGAGAGCCCTCCCGGCCCCAAGGGACCCAGCCCTGGCAGCAGACCTCCACAACCCAACCGTCGCCACGCTCCAGGCCGCTTTTCACCCACACAGGCCAAGCTTCACATAGGAATGAACATATTCCTGGTCCGCACAGCCGCTTTTGTGGCCAAGCAACACATCATAAGACACTCCCTACCTGTTTTCCATACCTCTCGGAGAGCTTGGCAAGTTACCGAGAATATCCCGCCCACATGGCAGAGCCTGGCAAGCTACCCGTGACATATTCAATATGCCAAAACCAGTAACAATAACATGCTCTTCATGCTCCTGGAGTGAGCAGACACCATTGGGCTACTCTAGCACGTGACAGGGACAAATGAAGACATTACTGGTGCCCACTCGAGCAATCAATGAACAATGGGATGACAGTGACTGTGATGATACAGCTAAAGAGATGGATTCTATTAATAGAAGTACTACCACAATAAAATTGAGATGGTTTTCATAATTGGTATATAAAGAAGATAGTACCATCTAACTTTTTAGATGAGGCAGTATAATCATGACAATTCTAATATGACAAGAGCATTAAAAGAAATAAAATTGAAAATCCATGTCTTTAGCAGTCTAGGTATAGAAACACTTATCCAACCATTATACAATTGAATCCAGCAACATAACAATAAGGCAACACATTAAAACCTTATTCCACAAATGGAAAGGTTTCAATATACAGCAAGAAATCAAAAATGTAACTCATCGATATTGATTGAGGGAACTGGGTTAAGCTTAGTGGTACTTTGAATGTGTGAGACTCTATTTTTTTGCATAAAAATAGATATGTAAAATGTATGTGATAAAACTTCAATAAATTTAGTATTCAGCATAAGATAAGACTTTGAGAAAATGGAAAGAAGAAGATATGTCCTTAAATTTATCATGGTTGTTTACAAAATAAAAAAAAAAACCCAACTCCTTCAGCCAATAATATTCATGGTGAAATAGTGAAAAATTTCTCCTGAGCAAAGGCAATGGCATTCTACTCTATATCTGTTCCATATTAAGTTGAAGAAATTATACTAAAATAAACCCAATAATTTTAATGAAAATTCATACTGATTTTAAATATATGTGTAAATATAAAGGACTAAAAGTAGGAAAAATATCTTGAAAAGAACAGAGATGAAGAATATATTTAAATTTTTTTCTTTGAATTTTATTTTAGGCACTTTGGTTTATTTTAATGATGGAGTTTCATGCATTGACATATTCCAGCACCATATTCTCCACCAAAAAATTCTAAAGAATTTCACTTTGTCAACTGAAGCAGTAGTTTGGTGATAAGAATGTGATATTGATGTAAAATGGAGAACAGGCCCATTAAACAAAAAAGAAAATTCATAAATAGGTCCGAATACAAACAATAACAGTTTTATTAAAGAGGTGATGCTCAGGGGAAGGGTAGTATTTTGAGAGAAATAATGCTGCTCTAGTTTGTGTATCCAAATAAAATTTGAGCTGTGAGTTATTAACTCACACCACATCTAATAAGAGCTCATACCAGATAGGTTTCCGACCTAACTTTAGGGACAAAAGAAATAAAACATGAAAAATAACAGCAAAAAGGAGCACATCATGACTGACTAAGCAAAGCTTTCTTTTTTTCTTTTTAAATTTATTTTATTCTTTAATCAGTGAATCACCATGAGGGTACAGATACAGATTCACACATTTTCGAGCTTGTTTTCCCCTCATACAATGTTCGCAAACACATCCCTCCACCAGTGCCCATTCTCCACCACCAATAATTCCAGTATCCCTCCCACCCCCCCAATCCCATCTCCCCCCCCACCCCACCCTGCCTCTGTGGCAGAGCATTCCCTTTTGTTCTCTCTCTCCAATTGGGTGCTGTGGTTTGCAATAGGGGTATTGAGTGGCCATTGTGTTCAGTCTCTAGTCTACTTTCAGCACAAATCTCCCTTCCCAGGCGGGATCTCCAGCCACATTTTACTTGGTGTTCCCTTCTCTATCTGAGCTGCCTTTTTCTCCAGCATGTGAGAGCAGCTTCCAAGCCATGGAGCCAACCTACTAGTACTTATTTCTACTATTCTTGGATATTAGTCTCCTACTCTATTATTTTATATTTCACAGATGAGTGCAATCTTTCTATGTCTGTGTCTCTCTTTCTGACTCATTTCACTTAGCATGATACTTTCCATGTTGATCCACTTATATGCAAAGTTCATGACTTCATCCTTTCTAACTGCTGCATAGTAATCCATTGTATAGATGTACCAAAGTTTCTTTAACCAGTCATCTCTTCTCGGGCACTCGGTTTTTTTCCAGATTCTGGCTATTATAAACAGTGCTGCGATGAACATATAAGTGCAGATGTCATTTCAACTATACTTTTTTGTTTCTCCAGGATATATTCCCAGAAGTGGTATTCCTGGATCAAATGGAAGCTCAATTTCTAATTTTTTGAGAATCGTCCATATTGTTTTCCAAAAGGGCTGGACCAGTCGGCATTCCCACCAGCAGTGTAGAAGAGTCCCCTTCTCTCCACATCCTCTCCAACAGCGATTGCTTTTGTTCTTTTGGATGTGTGCCAGTCTCTGTGGTGTGAAGTGGTATCTCATGGTTGTTTTGATTTGCATCTCCCTGGTGATTAGTGATGCAGAGCATTTTTTCATGTGCCTTTTGGCCATTCGTATCTCTTCCTTGGAAAAGTTTCTGTTCATTTCTTCGGTCCATTTTCTGATGGGGTTGGATGTTTTCTTCTTGTAGAGTTCAACCAGTGCTTTATATACCTTTGATATCAACCCATTATCAGATGGGTATTGGATGAATATCCTTCCCTATTCTGTAGATTTCCTTTGAATTCTGGTCACTGTGTCTTTTGCTGTGTAGAAGCTTTTTAGTTTAATATAGTCCCTTTTGTTGATCTCTGTTTCTACTTGATTGCTTAGTTCCATGTCATCTTTGAAGATACCTTTAGCTTCAATATCGTGAAGGGTTGTGCCGACCTTGTCTTCGATATACCTTATGGATTGTGGTCTAATGTTGAGGTCTTTAATCCATTTTGATCTGATTTTTGTGCATGGTGTTAGGTCAAGGTCTACGTCCATTCCTTTGCATGTGGTTGTCCAGTTTTGCCAGCACCATTTGTTGAAGAGACTTTCCTTGCTCCACTTTACATTTCTTGCTCCCTTATCAAAGATTTGATGATCATACATTTGGGGTTTTGTGTAGGGATATTCCACTCTGTTCCATTGGTCTGTGGCTCTGCCTTTGTTCCAGTACCGTGCTGTTTTAATTGTTACCGCTTTGTATTAAAGTTTAAGGTTGGTGAGGGTGATGCCTCCCATCATCTTTTCCCCAAGAATTGTTTTAGCTATCCGTGGGCGTTTATTGTTCCATATGAATTTCAGGATTTCTTGATACATTTCTTTGAAGAATGTCATGGATATCCTTATAGGGATCGCGTTAAATCTGTATAATGCTTTGGGGAGTATTGCCATTTTGACAATGTTGATTCTCCCTATCCATGAGCAGGAGATATGTTTCCATTTCCTCATGTCCTCTTTTATTTCATGGAGTAGCATTTTATAGTTTTCTTTGTAGAGGTCCTTTACTTCTTTAGTTAAGCTGATTCCAAGGTATTTGATTTTCTGGGACACGGTTGTGAACAGGATTGCTTTTTTCATGTCCCATTCCTCTATCTCATTGTTTGCATATAGAAAGTCCATGGATTTTTGGGTATTGATTTTATAGTCTGTGACTTAATTGTTTCTAAGAGTTTCTTACTAGAGATTTTAGGCTTCTCTAGATATAGTATCATATCATCTGCAAATAGTGAGAGCTTGATTTATTCCTTTCCTAACTGAATCCCCTTAATAGCTTTTTCTTGCCTAATGACTATTGCTAGTACTTCCATTACTATATTAAAGAGAAGTGGTGAGAGTGAGCATCCTTGTCTTGTCCCCGATCTTAGAGGAAAGGCCCTTAGTTTTTCCCCATTGATGATAATGCTTGCCATAGGTTCGTGGTAGATGGCTTTGACTATCTTGAGGAAAGTTTCTCCAAAACCCATTTTGGTGAGAGTTTTCATCATGAACGGATGTTGGATCTTGTCAAATGCTTTCTCTGCATCTATTGATATGATCATATTTGTTTTTATCTTTATTTTTGTTGATATGATGGATTATGCTGATTGATTTCCGAATGTTAAACCATCCTTGCATCCCCAGGATGAATCCCACTTGGTCATGGTGTAGGATCTTTTTGATGAGTTGTTGAATTCTATTTGGTAGTATTTTGTTGAGAATCTTCACATCGGTGTTCATCAGGGATATTGGTCTATAGTTTTCTTTGTTAGTGGGTCTTTGTTTGCTTTTGGTATTAGGGAAATATGCCCCTCATAGAAACTGTTTGGAAGGGTTTCTGTCTTTTCAATTTCCTGGAAAAGCTTGAGGAGAACTGGCAATAAGTCTTCTTTAAATGTTTGGAAGCATTTGCCAGTGAATCCGTCTGGACCTGGGCTTTTGTTTTTGGGGAGACTTTTGATTACAGTTTCGATTTCCTTGATATTTATGGGCCTATTCAGGTATTTCAAGTCTTCTTGCCTTAGCCTTGGGAGATTATAGGAGTCGAGAAATTTATCCATTTCTCTTAGGTTCTCTTGTTTTGTGGCATACAGACTTTCAAAGTAGTCTCTGATGATCTTTTGAATCTCCTTGGTTTCTGTTGTGATGTCCCCTTTTTCATTTCTGATTCGGTTTACTAGGGTTTTCTCTCTCTCTCTCTTTCTTTGTGAGTCTTGCTAGAGGTTTATCAATCTTATTTATTTTCTCAAAGAACCAGCTCTTGGTTTCATTGATCTTTTGGATTGTTTTTCGGGTTTCTATATCATTAATTTCTGCTCTAAGTTTTATTATTTCTTTCCTTCGATCTGATTTGGGTTCCTTTTGCTGCTCCTCTTCTAAGTTCTTGAGCTGTGAAGTCAAGCTATCTACAAAGGCCCTTTCTTCCTTTCTGAGGAAAGCTTGCAGAGCTATAAATTTTCCCCTTAACACAGCTTTAGCTGCGTCCCATACGTTCTGGTAGCTTGTGCCTTCATTCTCATTTGTTTCAAGGTATTTTTTGATTTCTTCCTTGATTTCCTTCGTGATCCACTCATTGTTCAATAGTGAGTTGTTTAATTTCCAAGTATTTGATTTGGTTCTCCTTGTCTGTGTTTGATTAACTTCCATCCTCAGTGCATCATGGTCTGAAAAGATAGTTGATACAATTTCTATCTTCCTGATTCTATTAAGGTATAATTTGTGACCCAGAACATGGTCTATTTGGAAAACTTTCCGTGTACACTGGAAAAGAATGTGTATTCTTTCTTTTTGGGGTGTATAGCCCTGTATAGGTCTATTAGCCCTGTCTACTCCATTTCTTCCTTCAGAGCCATTGTTTCTTTACTGAGTGTTTTTCTTGTCGATCTATCCAGAGGTGATAAGGCAATGTTGAAGTCTCCAACTACTATCATGTTGCTAGTTATGTCCTCCTTAAATTCTGTTAGGAGTTCTTTTAAGTATTTAGCTGGTCGTTCATTAGGTGCGTATACGTTTAATAGTGTGATTTCTTCCTGTTGTACATATCCCTTGATGAATAGAAAATGACCTTTGCTGTCCCTTCTGATCTTTTTCAGCCTGAAATCTATGTTGTCAGATACTAGTATGACCACCCCCGCTTTTTTGAGGGAGCTGTTTGCTTGCAGGATTGTTTTCCATCCTTTGATTTTGAGTCTGTGTTTGTTCTGACTATTCAGATATGTTTCTTGTAGGCAGTAGAAAGTTGGGTTTAGTTTCCAAATCCATTTTGCCACTCTGCGCCTCTTGATTGGTGCATTTAGACCATTAACATTAAGAGAAATTATTGTCATGGGATTTTGTGCCATTTTTCTGTAGGGTTTGTTGTTCTTGTAGGTTTTTTCCTTGTCTTATAGTAGCCCTTTGAGTCCTTCTTTTAAATTTGGTCTTGAGTCTATGAAGTTCCTGAGCTGTTGCTTCTCCATGAAATAGTGTATGGTTCCTTCAAGTTTAACTGAGAGTTTAGCCGGGTAAAGTATTCTTGGTGAGGCGTTCATTTTATTAAGTTTTCCACTATATCCCACCATTGGTTTTGGGCTTGGAACGTTTCTTCTGATAGGTCTGCTGTGAATCTAAGGGTGCTCCTTTGTATATGATCTCTTTCTTTGTTCTTGCTACTTGCAGTATTGTGTATCTATCCACGGCATCCATCATTCTAACTATGATATGCCTTGGGGATTTTTCATTTGGGTCCCTTTTAGCTGGCACCCTTCGAACTCCTTGGATCTGGATGCCCGCATTCTCTAGCTCTGGGAATTTCTTAGCAATGATGTCTTTAATTGTGTTATTTTTATTGGGATTGGTTCCTTGTGGTTCTGGCACTCCAATGATTCTTATGTTGTTTCTCTTTAGGTCATTCCCTAGGACTCTAATTCGCTCTAGAGCCATTTTGAGGTCTTTTTCCATTATTTGTTGTTGCCTATATGCTTTCTGCAGTTCATCTTCAAGCTCACTGATTCTGTCTTCGGCTGTAGTCATTCTACTATTGAGGGCTCCTACCGAGTTCTTTATTTCATCTACTGATTCTTTTAGTTGTGTCACTTCTGTTCGTAGCTTTGAAATTTCTGCTCTCATTTCTTCCTGGATTATCTTGGTGGACCTTTCCACACTGCATCCATATCCTCCCTTAATTTATTGGATGTTCGTTCCATAGTTGTTTTGAGTTCGTGAATCATCTTCACGATTTCCTCTCTGAATTCTTTATCTGAGAGGAGGTTGTATTTCTGGGAAGTCACTGCTGAGGTTACTGAGATACTTTCTTCGATCTCTCCGGGTGGTGGGGATTTTTGCTGTTTCTTCATGTTGTTATGGGATTTACTATAAGGCACTCTCCTTAGCTTGGGAGGGGCCTCAACTGAAGACGTGGGTCTATGATATTTTTACAAAGGACTTTTATGTGCAGCTTGATGTGTTCACTGACAGTTTTTGTGAAATTAGGATAGGCTAGGTTAGTTGACTATTAACATATAGTGACTAAGACGACCAGGGTATTCTTCAGGGGAATAGATTATATCAATTGTGGCCAAAGAACAATGCATAGAATGGGAAAAACAACCGCGGCTGCTGCTCCAGAAGGAGGCCACGCCCACTTTGAGACTGTGCCCCCTAAGGTGAGGGCACGCCCCTAACCTGGAGATGAAGGAGGGGTCAGGGCCCATTGGTGCAGTGGCTGAAAGGTGCCAGGCGCAGCTGGGGCTTCAGAGTGCGCCTCAAACCATGGGCAGGGGGCAGGGGAAGGGCTTCTCCATGTTGGGCAGGGTCTCCAAGGGAAATCCCAATTACCTGGAGAATAGGGAGGGGTCAGGGCCGGTTGGTGCGGTGGCTGAAAGGTGCCAGGCAGGGCTGGGGCTTCAGAGCGTGCCCCAAACCATGGGCAGGGGGCAGGGGAAGGCGAAATGTATACCCTTTGACCATGTTTTCTCATTTTCTTCCTACACAAATAAACTCGAAGAACCCACAAAATCTGTGCTTATAATTGAGCATTGCTTTTCAAACCACTCCCTGACCTTGTTATCCCTGCCAAATAACTGAGAGTAGAAGCAACCAGTCTATTATCAGTATATTGAAATAAGTATATTTATAAACTTGCTTGACAAGAATCATGCTTCCCCCCCTACTGAGTGTAGGCTTCGACTGTTCACTGATTTCTCATTAGATTGGTTTTACAGTGTTCAGGAGACGACAAGAGGAACCAATATGTTGCAGGTCACAGCCCAAGGAGGTTTGTTGGTTACTGTTAAATATTTATGGAATGTCCAAAGGTATGTGGAAGATTTCATGGTAATGTTGGTGTGATATCCCAGTTTCATCTGACAAAAATGTTTCTTCTCTACTTACTCAGTCACAAAAGATTTTCTCAAAGAAACAAGCAACCTTGTTTGAATTTATAAAAACCTGATTAGTTTTCATTCCATTTATATTCTGGTAACTATTTTCAAATAAAACATCTGGTGTCCAGATAGGATGGCAGTAAATCACATTTATACTCGAGAAACTGAAAGAATGTGAAACACCAAATAGCCTGTTTGATCAAGGAGAATGGACCAAGGTAGCTAATTGAACTCTCCTTGTCTTTCTGATAGCCGAAGGCTGTTTTGGGAAGTTCACAGAAGACATATGTGAGGAAAAGATGTGAATCAGTAATGCTTAAGTTTTGCATAATCCATTTAACAAATCACTTCTTTTAGAATAAAGTATACTGTCAAATGAAGGGAATATATTCATCCAAATGTTAAAAGAATAATTTACTCTCTTCATTTTGAGCAACAGAAGGCAGGTAAAATACATGTCAGGGAAAGAGGAAGCATTCTGGACTTTAGGCTTTGGTCTAAATTTATTTTAAGTATATTTTAAACTTATTTGAGGTTAATCTGCTACTTTGCTGCTGGGAAACGAGTGAAGAGATGAGTATTTCCAGGGGCTATGGGTATAATAGGCCTATCAAAGAGAGAGTTCTGATTGTTTTTCAAACTGTGCTTTATCTAGCAAGGGCAATTTGGGGATTGGTGTTGATGGAAGGATGAGGGGCCAGTTACCAGGGTCTTTCACTTGTTTTTTCAACCAGGGAAGATCTGCTTCTGTTGTTTTAATATATAACTTCATCTAATAAAACCTTCGATTAAAAGTCAAGACCCAACCCAGTGGGTAATTAGTAAGAGTCTATGAAGATTCATTTTGAAATAGCTCTAGGTAATCTAGTAGACTTTTGTGCTAGGACACAGGACTAGCATAAAAGAGTGAAGGCCAAAATGGCCCATGTTTTCTCATGATACCACGTTTTTTTTCTTTTTTGGTGGAAATGCTTCCTTACATTCTGTTGTCTATAGACACCTTCTCATAAAATTCATGTTATTTTAATATGGATCTAAGTGTGCATTGTTTTCTTACATGAAAACCAGATACAAAAATACCTTTTATCATGTTACAAAGATTAATCAGAAGTGTAATCAGTACCATACTTAATTTAATTTTTGAAAAAAATTAATTTTTAATTTGTTTTATTTTTGGGTCACACCTGGCAGCGCATGGGAACTACTCCTGGCTCTACACTCAGGGTATCAATGCTCGCAGTGATTGGAGACCATATGTGGTGCTGAGGATGAAACCCAGTTGGCCTCGTGCAAAGCAAGATCTCTACCTATTAGACTATAGCTCCAATCCCAAATTAGTGTTGTTTATTTTATTTATTTATTCTTCAAATTTTGGGCCACACCTGCTGGTACTCAGGGGTTGCTCCAGGCTCTGAACTCTCTGCACTCAGGAATCATTCCTGGAGGTCTTCAGGGGACTATATGGGATGTCAGGGATTGAACCCATATTGGCTTCATGCAAGGAAATCACCTTATCTGCTGTACTCTCTTTTTGGCCCCTCAGTACCATATTTGACGTGTGGAATATCTCGTCCCTGAATCTGGAGGTAAAGGGGTTTCTTATGAATCATTTCCGGCAGGGCTTAGGGATGCTAAGGTGCTAGGGATAGAAACTAGGTAGACCATGTGCAACGCAAGTGCCACATCTATACTTTTTTTCTGGCCCCTCATCTCTATTTTTTCCTCCACTTTATCTAAACATGATTTTCAAAGTTGCTCCTGGTGATTTGTTGTTACAGGTATTCAATATTCCAACACCAATCCCATCACCACTGTCACCTTCCTTCCACCATTGTTTCCAAGTTTCCAGTGCCGGCCGCCCCCCCTCCCCCGCCCACCTCCAACTGGCTTTTTTTTTTTGAAGCAGAAAGAATGAGCTGTCATGGTTTCCAAACAGGCTTGACGGCTGCTGAATGTTATCACTCCTACCAGTCCATATATCAGAGTCTGTTCTGAGTACTCTGACCCTAATCATTCATTCAGTAATCCATTCTTTCATTCAACATCTATCTATGGAGTGCTTATTATTTTATTATTTCAGGACACAGAGACTGAGATGGCTGTCTTAGCTCTCAAGGAAGTCAGAGTTAATTGGAGAAACACAGATATGAATGAATATTTGTAATAATAAAAATAATGGTAACAATAGTCAGAGGGACCAATCTCATCTCCTTCATGAGGTGTCACATATATTTGGAGTCACAGATGCTTAAGGCTAAATGGAATCTCTTGGAGAGTTGTTTGATGGGGATGACTGTTACTAAGAAAGCTAAGAGAGTTCCCTTGGGGTCATGACTCGATTCAGAGTTTTTAAGAGTAGTCATTAATTTCTTAATATGACTTTAAAATTTAATTTGGAAAGTAAAAGCCATTGAACATCTCACAATGCTTTCCTTGTCCCATGAAACTTCTAAAATAATGTGGATTGTCTTTCTCCTAAGGCAGGCTGTGTTGTAGCATTTAGAAATTGTACTGGACAGCTTGTATCAGCAACCGTATATGGCTGAGGGAGATGAAGAAAAGGATGATCTTATTTTCCACTCCCCCCCATTTTTGGGCCACAATTTGTTGTGATCAGAACTTACTTATGTCTCAGTGTTCAAAGACCACTTCTGGCGGTGTAGAGGGATCATATGCAGTGCCAGAAATTGAAGCAAAGTAGGCTGTTAAACAAGACAACAGAAGTTACTTTCTCTTATAGAAATTAAGGTTTGAGTCAAATCTTGGCGTTAAGGAAAGCCTGGAGATTGGTATATTGTTTCCATTAATTTATTTGGACAAGGCTTCTACTTTATTCCTCTGTTATTTTTGTACTGGCTTCCATCCTTAAAGTCACAAAATTATTGTTGAAGATGCAGCCATCATGTCCATGTTCCTGAGAGAGAGAAAGGAGGAAAGGGGAATGTTAACAGTGATGTTATAGAGTGTAAGACCCTTTTAGGTATCTGTACTGGAAAATATGCACCTCCCCCCCAATTCTTGTTGTCATCTCATTGGATAGAACTCAATCTCAGGGTCATACCTGGCTGTGAAGGAGGCTGGAAAATATTTTTTTTAATCCAAAGTTCTTACTACTCAATGAAATGGGTGGGTTAATATTTAGAAAAAAGGGATAATTCTTATTTGATGGATAATAGTTAGTCCTAGTTGTAATTTTTTTGCGTATTTTAGAATGTCTCTTGCCTTTCATAGTCTTTCTCAGCATAAACTAAGGAAAAAATCATGTGTCAGTGGAAGATTTCCAGTAGAAGTAGAACGAAGAAGTTATGTAATTCTGTACTGCTATTGAATCACTTTTCTTCTTATTAAAATAACCGTTGAATATACAATTATATTTTAATGCAAATATTTCCCCCTTAACTATCACTAAATTTAATAAAACCCAAATTTTATCATTATTCTGTAATTTAGTCAAACTATGTGAATGATTGCCTTTCTGTTTATCAGCAGTAATTTTATGGACTCTGATTGTTTTATTATAAAATAATTATTTTATAATAATTAAACATTTTAAAAATCTTGGTGTGGACTGGAGTGATAGCACAGCAGGTAGGGCATTTGCCTTACACGTGGCCAACCTGGGTTCAAATCCCAGCATCCCATATGGTCCCTGAGCACCGCCAAGAGTGATTCCTGAGTCCTGAGTTCAGAGCCAGGAGTAACCCCTGTGCATCGCAGGGTGTGACCCCAAAAGCAAAAAAATAAAAATTGGGGGCTAGAGTGATAACACATCGAGTAGGGCATTTGCCTTGCATGCAGCCAACCCAGGTTCAATTCCCAGCATCCCATATGGTCCTCTGAGCACCGCCAGGGGTAATTGCAGAGCCAGGAGTGACCCCTGTGCATAGCTGGGTGTGGTCCCCAAAGCAAATATATATATATATATATATGTATATATATATATGTGTGTGTGTGTGTGTGTGTGTGTGTGTGTGTGTGTGTGTGTGTGTTTGTTAATGGGCCAGAGGACTGGTCCATGAATGGAAAAATTGACACAAGTGGAAGGGCATGGTGATGGGGTGGACACTTAGGATAGAGAAATGACCACTATAACAATGGTAGTTGGAAATGTTCACTCTGGACAAGATCTGAGTACTGAGGGTAGGTAAATGATAATCTGTATTGCAAACCATAGTGCCCAGAAGGAAAGAGAAAGCAGACAGGGGTAGGGATAGGGGTGGCAGTAGGAGGGAAACTGGGGACATTGGCAGTGAGAAATATACACTGGTGAAGGGAAGGTATTGGAACATTGTATGACTGAAACCCGATAATGAACAACTTTGTAACTATATATCTCATGGTGATAAAAAAATATCTTGGGTAAATACAATGATTTTCAACTAACTTCTGAGGTTGAATTGTGATCTGAAATAGTATCAAAAAAAGAAAATACAGGTTTTATATTAAAGTGCTGAGAGGCTGGAGCAATAGCACAGTGGGTAGCATGCTTGTCTTGAAAGAGGCCAACCCAGGTCCAATCCCCAGGATCCCAAATGGTCCCCTGAGCATTGCCAGGGGTAATTTTTGAGTGTAGAGCCAGGAGTTACCCCTGTGCATCGCTGGGTGTGACCCCCAAATCATAAATAAATAAATAAATAAATAAAGTACTGGCCAGATAATCTCATCATTGGTCACTATCCAGATCACATAGCTGCTTCTCCAGGAAGGGAGCATAACATGAGACCCCATTAGCCGTGCCATCGGACTTCAAGCCAGGCTGTTTTCATTCAGGGCGCCCCCAGAGGGGGCGGGTGAGAGCCCTCCCCACCCCAAGGGACCTAGCCCTAGCAGCCAACCTCCACAACTCAACTGCCGCCACACTCAAGGCCGTTCCCCATACATTCGGGCCAAGCCTCACATATGAGTGAACATATTCCTGCACCATGCAGCCACGAAAGACACTCCCTACCCATTCTCCATAATTACCGCACCATATTTGATAGGGTTTAGAAAGTAGGCAACAAATCGTAGAGAGAAATATATATATGCATATATACATATTTTCACATGTATATATATATATCTATAGCAAAGCTCACATCACCCAAACTTAAACAACATGTTAGTGATATCCTATAGAATGTCTTAATGGCTCCTGCCAATATAGAACAGTTCATAGTCTAGAGACATTTCTGCAAGAAGGTGCTGGTACCAAAGGTAGTTTAGCTGGCCTCTGGGATCATTCTCATGCAGCTTTGGAGAGGCCGCACATGTGCGGCACTGGGGTCACATCTCAGCTGGGGTTTTGAAATCTTTGTATAAGAGTTTATTAAGCTTTTTGAAAAGTTGATAGTTGAGCCATCTGTGTTACTGTTTTTGCTTGTTGAGTTTAGACTGCTTCTATGGTACTTTCCCATCTACTTTGGTGAACCTTACTGGAAGTTCATTACTGAGGAATTAAGAGGTGTTGCATGGATGCATATATGACCACATAGTCTAGATAGTTCAGGATCTATGGTTTGTGGGCCAATGAGTTGACATGGTGATAGCTTTGAGAGGCGCGTGTGGCTGCCGGGGCTTCTTGAAGTATGGGGTTTAGGGGTAGACTATCCACCTTGACTCCAAATAGTGCCAGAGTTCTCAGCCTAGGCACTGGTTACCTGAAATTATTTGTAGTTTGGCATCTCTTCAGAGAGTATATTTGTGAAGGAGTAGAGTTGAGCCCATGATGTGCTTGCAGTGGTGGGGGTGAGTGCAGCAGCTGGGGCTTCAGCTGGGTGGATATTCAGCCCACCTACCTACAGAGAGGGCCCCACAGTTTTCAGCTGTGGAGAATGGTGTTTCCACAAATTTTAGCTTCTTGGTATGTATCTCCTGGAGATTTATTTAAAAAATCAGTAGAAATGGGCCAGTGGGTGGATCAACATAGTGGTGGAGATCATTATTTTTTTAAAGTCAAAGATGTATCAGTGATAAAACCAAAAACCTAGATAAAACTATAGATTCCTAACTCTTGTTTCCATAGAGTAATAGTGGAAGAACTCAGTAAATTAATACATTATCTTTAAAGCCTATAAATAATAACTATAAAGGAAATATAAATGAAAATTTAGCTGAGATACATGATTATCATCTTCTGCATTTGAACTCAGATTCAGGAAAAATGGCTAAAATATTAAAAAGAATCCTTTCTCAGAATATGTACTCATTCAAAGTTCATTCATTTGTTCACTCATTGAAGAACATTTTGAGTACATCTAAGTGAGGACCAGGCATTATTCCACTGATACATATATCAGTGGTATAATATATTATCTTATTAATATATATAACATATATCATGAATCATGAATCACGAAATCCCATTGATCATCGATTTCTCGAGTGGGCTCAGTAACCTCTCCATTCCTCCTATCCCTGAGATTTTAGAAGCCTCTCTCCACTCAGCCTTCCCAACGATGCTGCATTGGAGGCTCTTTTAGAGTCAGGGGAATGAGATCCAGCTTGTTACTAGTTTTGGCATATGAATACACCATGGGAAGTCTGCAAGGCTGACCCATGTGGGCAGGAAACTCTCAGTAGCTTGCTGTTTCTCCCAGAGGGAGAAGTAGGTTATATCTCTTCTGGAGCTTGCTTTTAAGTCTCTGGATGTTGGCCATTGATGGGATTACACACACCTGGGTTCCTCTGCCGGTACCTTCATGCATGAGGCTTGTCCGAATATGTGGAGAGGAGCCTTGAGCATGGCTGTGGCTAGGTTCCAGTGGTCTTAGGCTGCCAGGAGCTCTGCTCGGGGTGGGGAGGGAAGCTGGAGCCCATCTCCTCCGAGGGGCCCCGGGAAAGACAGCCAGGCGTGTGGGCAAGTGACTCTCTACATACATATCATATATATATGTAAGACATTATTTGCTCTAGAAATCACCGTACATTTGACATCACTGATGTATACACAGATAGTGACAATATAACTATATGAATAATAAATATAGATAAAATCAAATTGCTTAGAGAGAATGCCTAGGTTGTAGAAACTTACTTCATAAACTTACTTTACTTGAAGAGAACGTTGTTAAAAAAGATTAGTTGAAAATTATGAACATGTCAGGAAAGAAGGCTTCCTACTTTTGGAGTGCAGATTTTCAGGGCTTTAAGGATCCAGTGCATAGAATCCTTTATTTGTAGTTTTCATTTCTCTCAGAAAGAGAAAAAAACTCATGTAGATTGACAACAACATTGTTGTCTAAACATCTTGTTTTTTGAACAATAAGATACAGGTAAGCAGGAACAGGGACTTTTTAGCACTTCACCTTAGAATTAAACTTAACCCTCTCAATGTCACTGAACGCTTGTTGGGTAGATTCACTGAAGTTCTTAGTGCTTAAGCATTTTCACTGTATGTCTTACAATTAGTTGTAATCAGTAAAATAACTGGTTGACAGTTTTTTTCTAAATTTGACTTGTGCAGTTATGAGTAGTTGTTTGCAAGTATACATATAAATTTGATAATAAAATTCTGTGATACAACTTACTGGAGTTGTGAAATAAGAGAGTATAAAGACATATTGCATTATACACACATATGCACACACACACACACAAAGTGACTTTTTTTCGTGAAGCATAGTAATTTTATTGAACAATTTACTTTACTCTCCTAGAGAGAGAGACACACACACACATGTTTAAGAGAGAACACAGGTTTATCAAGAGTGGAAAAATTAGAGAATGACTTTTGGGAGAAGGTTGTATACAATTTCTCCAAATTGCCTGGGCCAGAAGTTCTCTATATACATAAAAGTTAATCCAGGTATTGCCACAGGGAAAAAGCCTTGGACTTTTTTTGTTTTCTTTTTTTTTTTTTTTTTTGGTTTTTGGGTCACACCCGGCGATGCACAGGGGTTACTCCTGGCTCTGCACTCAAGAATCACCCCTGGAAGTGCTCAGGGGACCATATGGGATGCTGGGAATCGAGCCGGGGCCGGCCGCGTGCAGGGCAAACGCCCTACCCACTGTGCTATTGCTCCAGCCCCTGGACTTTTTTTGAATGATCTCCTTTCATATTCTTATCATGATCTTTAGATTCTCCTTTTCTGAGAGGACCCATTGTTTTTTTGGATGGTGCCTCAGATGCAGCATCTCCATCTCCAATGAGCTCTGGTTTGTTTCTCAAAAGGTTGTATTTCTTATGCCTTTGGACTACTTCAGGACTTGACACTTTCTTTGTAAGGTTATTATTTCCTAAAATAATTTCCTTCTGATCAGGATTCCCCTACATACCTACCTGTAACATCTCCCTTCCCCCAGCTGTTTCACCCCCTTAAATCATTAAGGAGTTACATGGATAAAGGCTTGTCTTCTATATCTGCTCCATTGTGGCAAAAGATGTGGACTTACATTTGTGAAGGAGATGAAATCTTATTTAATTATTGGGACCTAGGTAATGACTTTCAGAGTTGTCAATCTGAAAGAGAAATCAAATAGATTATGCAATGATTTTAAAATTATTTGGCCCCCAAAGAAAAAAAGCTTTCCCTGATTCAGGAGAGCAGAATGTTGAAGGAAGCAAGACAATGATGACCATAGCATAAGATTTTGTTCCTTTCCTCTGCAGTCTGTTAAGTTTGCTATAAGGAGGCTTGCTATAAGAAAGTGTTAGTTCCTATTTTCTCTGGTCTTCTGTAGAAAGACATGTCTTTCTCTAAATTTTAGAGACTAAAAGACTAAAAGAAAAGACTAATTTTCTTCAAACATAGTTTTAAGTCCTTGATGGGCTCATAGGAGTAAGTCAACTCATATTCCATCAGAGTCTGGTCGTTGGTTAAAGTAGAAGGAAGTGATTTTATCCTGAGGGATGAACCCAGATAGAAATATATATATAAGCTTTAAATTGTAACTTTTTATTGGTAGTGTAACTTTTTATTGGTCCTAAAAGCCCTTCACACTGCTTCTTATCAACTTATTGTTAATCCCCTTTGATAGAAGTGCCAAATTTCTATGGGAAATGTGGGTTCTGCTCTGCCTTGGAGGCCCTCAGATTTTTTTCTTCTAATGTTTGTGCTTCAAAATAAGAAAACAACTCGGGGAAAATTCTGTCATTTGCAAGCTTGATAAAGTCATCAGTAATGTCACTAACTGGAAGAAATACTAACACTGTAATGCATTTAATTTTCATGTTAAATTCAGCATCTGTTTAATAAATTTGGCAAAGATGGCATTAGAGAACAAGCTGTTGAATCTAAAGTAGCTAAAGAATTGATAATTAATCCTCTCAAAGACTGTTGTGAATTACTAGCTATCTCTTTTATGTTTGCCATAGCTTGGTAAACTTTTGGTTTTACAGATGGATGGGATGATTGTGCTTACTGAAGGATTTGCAAACTGATATGTTATCATTTTTAGACTGCCACACATCTACTCATCATTTATAGACCATTAAGATTTATATGGTATAAAAATGAGAATACTTTGTCATTTGAAACCACATTTACCTCATGATATTAATCGTAATCAAATAAAAATCAAGCTCTTCTTGTGTTCCACACTCCCTGCCTCCCAGCAGCTGATAACTGTCACTGTCACTGTTATCCCATTGCTCATTGGGATGTTCGAGTGGGCACTAGTAACGTCTCTCATTGTGAGACTTATTGTTACTGGTTTTGGCATACACCACCGGTAGCTTGCCAGGCTCTGCCGTGGGGGTGTAATACTCTTGGTAGTTTACCAGGCTCACCGAGGGGGGCAGAGGAATCGAACATGGGTTGGCCGAGTGCAAGTTGAACGCCCTACCACTGTGCTATTTGCTCCAGCTGATAACTGTAATGTTTTTTTTAAATGGTGAAAATACTTTCACAATCTTGTGGTGAAGAATTTTTTTAATGTTTAATAATGTACTTTGAATGGACATTTTTCTTCTATTTATCATGATTTTATTCATTCTTGTGGCAAAATTGCATTGTGGCCAATTTTATATGCTAAAATTTTTGCAGCAAAGAACTTCAAGGAACTATACCTAGAATTTATTGAAAATTTTTTTTAGGAAAATGATAACTGCCACTAGATAATTTACAGTGTGTCTAGATCCTGTGGCCCCAGACTACAGGAAGGAGAATGACAGAGAAGAAAAGAAATCAAGAAAGGAAATAAGAAGAGATGGACAGAAAGTAATGAGCTCAGAGGTCAATGCCTTTGAAACATTGGTGGTGTAGAGGAATGGTATATCTATCTTCTAACCACAGAATCAACAACACTGAAAATATGAAAACCAAACTACAACAGTCAAACTTACAATGTGCCTATCAAGGGCTGGTGTAATAGTACAGTGAGTAGGGCTCTTGCTCGCATGTGGCCAACCTGGGTTTGCTCACTAGCAGCACACAGGGTTTCCTGGACCCATAATGGATGATCACTGAACACAGAGCCAGAGAACCTGGGCACACTGGTAGTGGGATTGGTGCTATTTCATTTTATGTCTGAACTCAATTATGAGTATCTTTTTAATAAAATTTTTAAAAACAACAATGCTAAATAAGGATGATCCAGAGGACAGTGAAGTGAAAAATAACTTCTGTCTTTTTGTACTGTAAAGTCATAAATTTACCAAGATATACAGATTCCTAACAAGAAAAAAAATCTTAAAAGTATTTTAAACAATGGATGCATTATTAAGTTCAGTTGTTTGGGATCTCATTTCTGTCAAAAAATGTAATTCCATAGTTAGTCCCAAACTTACTGTATCCAAATTGTTTTGTATCCCCCTGAAGTGATACAGAACAATTTGACAACACCATGAAATATTTGCTAGCACATCAAATATTTGAAGACTTCCCATTCCTCCCCATATCGTTCTTTAGTTTGAACACACATGTGCGCACACATATACACACACACACACACAAAAAGATGCTTTCAACTATTTCTATATTGGGTTACTTTCCAGATTGCTGATATCCTTATTTTGAATATACTCTAGGATGACAATGTTCACCTTAAAATGTGATGTCTGTCTGGAACCAAATGCAGATTATTGTACAAAAATGTGCTAAATATCATTAAGTCTCTGAAAAGGGTACATTAGTAAATGGAAGTCAGGATTATTGTCATTAGCCAAATTTCTTCTTTTCCTTACCTTTCTATCTTCCTTCCTTTCACTATATTTTATAAATATTAGTAATAGCGCAATATGAATTATATTTAGGCCAAATAACATGGTAGATATTTCTTATATAAATAGTACAGGACATCAGACATTCTTTTTTTATACTTATGTCATGGGTCTTTAGAACCTAAATTAATACTTTTAGCTTTATCCTCATTAAATTTCAGTCTGACACAACTATTAGAATAAATGGTTTTATGAATGCAGCTGGCAATCAAAGACCTCCAGAACCCAGCCACAGCCATGCTTAAGTCAACTCTCCACATGCTTGGACGAGCCTCAAACATGAAGGAACCGACAGAGGAACCCAGATGTGAGGGACTCAGGGCTGAGATCTCCAAGCATGCTTGGATCAGGACTGGGCATCCTCCATCCAGATCCCCAATCTTCTAGTAGCTAGGCAGTCACACCCATAAACTGCCCCTGTGCCGTGTAATTCCATTAAGGGCTAAGATCCAGAGACTATAAAACAAAGCTTCTGGAAGCTAATTGTCTCATTCCATTATTGTCTAGTTCTCCTCTTGGATAACTAGGCAAGCTACCGAGAGTATCCTGCCTGCACGACAGAGACTGCGAAGCTGCCTATGACGTATTCAATATGCCAAAAACAGTAACAATGATGGGTCTCATTTCCCTTACCCTGAAAGAGCCTCCAATGCAGCACCATTGGGAAGGATGAATAAAGAGAGGCTGCTAAAATCTCAGGGTTAGGACGAATGGAGATGTTACTGGTGCCTGCTCAAGAAAATTGATGAACAATGGAATGACAGTGATACAGTGATGAATGCACTCAGAAAAGTAGCAAATTGGTTTTTTAGTTTTGTTTTTGTCAAATGTGGTAGACTTGTTTAATCTTACTCACTGCTAAAAATGTTGAATAGGACAAAAACCCAAAAATTTCCTTTAGAACTATCATTCGTTCAGTGACTGGAAGAGGGTTCAAATGGTTTGCGTGTATACACTACAACTGGAACCCAGGTTCAATCTCTGGTGCCATGTGGTCTTCTGAGCAGAGCTAGGAGTTTTCATAAGCATCACAGGGTATGGTGGCCCTTAATAGAAATGTTCCTTCAAATATACATAATGAAATTAACTAACACTTTGGTAGTCACCTATTAAAGCATGTAAGAACTATATATAGCTATATATATTACCTCAGGGCAATATAAAGCATGTAAGAACTAGTGAACTATGATTTTATAACATCCATGTAATTTTGTTCTTATGACTGGCATTATGCACCATGAAAGACTCAGAGTTATTTCTTTAGCATCTCCTATCACAGGTTTGTACTATGATACATAGGTCTAGATATGAGAGAATAAGAAAGAGTAAAATGACTTTGAACTGACTCTCCTATTATTTGTACTACATTATTCTTAAAATATAACAAACATTTGTAGACAATAGACTATATAGGAATGTGATCTTTTGGAGACTGGAAAATAACACAAAGTTAGCAATATTTCCACTTTGAGTTCAGAAAAAAGTCTGGACACTTGGCATAGGAAAGGGGAACTCAAACTGAAGCTAGTAGTTTTACTGAGTTGAGGAGCTAGTGGTCAGAGTTCTTTGTAGAGTAAGATATCTGGAGTTTGCAAGGCAGAATTTTAGAGAGGAAAGAAATTTCCTTTCCTTATTCTGTTCTTTTCCTATTCAAGCAGAATAGAAGTTCCAAATATCTCTTAGGAATAGTCCTTGAATCTTTACTGAAAGCCAAGCTGTGTATACATAGAGTTTATTACCTCAAGGCTGAGCAAAGAACAACCAAGGATTTATAAACTCAACAATATCCAGATGTTACACAGTAGTAGCAGAATTGAATCCCCTAGAGTATATGCTACTAAAGAGCCATGCAAGTAAAGACTTTTAAGAAATTAACATGACCTGAAAGTAATATGACCACCAAAAATAAGCCTTATACACATTAAGGAAAAACAATAGTATCCAGATTAGCAATGTGAAACTAAAAATGTCCAGAATCAATAGAATGTTAATAGATCTAAGTTCTGGAGCGATAGTACAGTGGGTAGGGTATTTTCCTTTTATGTGGTCAACCTAGGTTTGCCCCCCAGCATCTCATATGGTACCCCATGCACTGCCAGGAGTAATTCCTGAGTGGAGATTTTGGAGTAAGCCCTGAGTATAGCCGGGTGTGGTCCAGAAACCAAAACCCTAAAACAAACGAAAGTTAACAGATCTTCCCAGAAGCAGGAGACTATGGGTCAAAATGACACAACCGAAAAACCAGATACTCCACCAAAAGATAAAGAAAAACCACAATAAAAATCAACCAATGGGGCTGGAGCGATAGTACAGCAGGTAGGGCGTTTGCCTTGCACACGGTCGACCGGGTTCGATTCCCAGCATCTCATATGGTCCCCTGAGCACCGCCAGGAGTGATTCCTGAGTGCATGAGCCAGGAGTAACACCTGTGCATCGCCAGGTGTGACCCAAAAAGAAAAAAAAACGCCAAATAAAAATCAACCAAGAATGGCAGAAGTGATAGAACCAAAGAATGTTGAAAGTTAACAAAGTATACTAAACACTATAACATGATGAGGAGAAGTGCATTTGCAATGAATACCCAAATAGAACTTGTACAGACAAAAATTGCGACACTAGAAATGAAAGTTTCACTGAATGACATTACTGGCATAATGACTACTGTAGAAGAAAAATCAGTGAACTTGACAGCACAACAGTAGAAACTATCACGATGATGCAAAGAGAAAAAATAAGAAATGATCAAGATGATTTTCATTTTTGAGCAATTATCATTTCAGCAACTGTAATGCACTTTTCCCCTCAGGGAAAAAGCTACATACACTTGTTATTTATTTAATCACCTCATCCTATTCCCCTATGCAAGAGTTAATTATGTCTTCTATTTTATCCTGCAACAAACCAATAGACAACATCATAATTAATGGCAAAACCTTAAAACCTCCTGTTCCCTAGGAGAGCAGGCACAAGACAAGTATATCCAGTTTCTCTACTACTATTCACTATAGATTTGGATACCCTTGCCACAGTCATTAGGAAAGAAAGAGATCAAATTAGAAAAAAAGCCAAAGTACCACTTCATAGATGACATGATAACGTACTTTAAAAACTATAACTACTTCATTGGTAAAACTTTAGTAACAATAAACCAATTGAGCGAAATTGCAGGATTCAAAATCAGCACACAAATAGATTGCATTTCTATGTCCTGATTATGAACTAGAAGGGGAAAAATCAAGAAGTCAAATCCATTTAAAATTGAGTTCCAAACCATAAAATACCTAGGAATCAACAAAGAATGTGAAAGACTTACACAGTAAAATGCGTAACTATTTCACTCAATATGATACTCAACATGATACTTTCTCAGCAATGGAAAACAAATTATGAAATGCTTCCTTTCCAGCAGGTCTGACTTTGGGGGTGGGGGGGAATCTCCAAACAATAATAGTGAGTTTTTTGTTGAAATATTGAATGTAATCAAAGTAAAGAGAAAGTAAAGTGAAATTTTTCAGCTACACAGGCAGGGTGTGGGGCTCGGGGGGTGGGGAGGCAGGGGGAGGTTTACTATGGTTCTTGGTGGTGGAATATGTGCACTGGTGAAGGGATGGGTGTTTGAGCATTGTGTAACTGAGATTTAAGCCTGAAAGCTTTGTAACTTTCCACATGGTGATTCAAAAAAAAAAAAAAGTGGCCATCTTGCCACAATCAACAGAGAAGCGGCAGGCATTCTGGTGAGCAACGCGGCCCGGAAAATGCTCCGGACCCGAATTGGGGCCAGCAACACCGGGGAGCCGGAAGGAGGAGGTGCCGCTAGCACACCTTCTCCAGATGGAGCCCTGGCGACACTGAGCAGCAACTAACACGGCTCCAGGATTCGGGACTGGGACACATCCGAGCTGCGGGGGGGCACTGGAGTGGGGCGGCGCCAGCCCAAAACTCCAAGTGGTCCCAGCCGCTGGAAGTCACGCCCTCGACCCACCCTCAGCGCCATCTTGCCACAATCAACAGAGAAGCGGCAGGCATTCTGGTGAGCAACGCGGCCTGGAAAATGCTCCGGACCCGAATTGGGGCCAGCAACACGGGGGAGCCGGAAGGAGGAGGTGCCGCTTGCACACCTTCTCCAGATGGAGCCCTGGCAACACTGAGCAGCAACTAACACGGCTCCAGGATTCGGGACTGGGACACATCCGAGCTGCGCGGCCGCGACCTTTTCTAAAACCTGAAAACATACAATCTTTTAATGGAAAACTAATTATCAAATGCTTCCTTATTAGTGTTATCTTGTTTGGGGGTATAACTCCCACAACAATAGTGAGTTTTGTGTTGAAATATAGAACGTAATCAAGGTGAAGAGAAAATGAAGTGAAATTCATCAGTTATACAGTTGGGGTGGGAGGCGGGGGGTATACCGGAGATTTTGGTGGTGGAATATGGGCACTGGTGAAGGGATGGTGTTTGAATACGGTATAACTGAGACATAAACCTGAGAACTCTGTAATTTTCCACATGGTGATAAAATTTTAAAAATTTTAAAAAAAAAGTAACTATTGAAAAAAATACATGAGGACACCAGGAAATGAAAAAATGTTCCATGTTCATGGATTGGAAGAATTAACATTGTCAAAATGACAATCCTATTCAAAGCATTACATAGATTTATTGAAATCCACATAAAAGTTATCATGAAATTCTATAAGCATTTACAACAAACTCTATTGTAATTTACATAGAATCATTACACTTCCTAAACAGTCGAAGACTTTATGAGAGAAATAAGAAGGAAAATACCACATTTTTTGACCTTATGTTGTACTGTATCACTGTATCACTGTCACTATCATCTCGTTGCTCAGCCCATTGCTCAAGTGGGCACCAGTAACATCTTCATTGTGAGACTTGTAGTTACTGTAGTTACTATTTTTGGCATATTGAATATACCACGGGTAGCTTGCCAGGCTCTGCCGTGTGGGCGAGATACTCTCAGTAGCTTGCTGGGCTCTCCAAGAGGGATGGAAGAATTGAATCCGGGTCGGCTGCATACAAGGCAAATGCTCTACCTACTCGCTCCAGCCCAAGTTGTATTGTATATCTATAGTAATTGAAATGGGTGGTCCTGGAATATAGATAGAATCTCAGACTAAAAAATGAAATACAGACCCAGTAGGTAAACCCTCATTTTCATGGACAGTAAATTTATGACAAGGAGCTGTATGTATTAAATGGAGGAAGGAACGAATGTCTTTTTAAAAAAATGGTGTTCAGGGGCTGGAGGAATAGCACAGCGGGTAGGGCATTTGCCTTGCACGCGGCCAACCCGGGTTCGAATCCCAGCATCCCATATGGTCCCCCGAGCACCGCCAGGAGTAATTCCTGAGTGCATGAACCAGGAGTGACCCCTGTGCATCGCTGGGTGTGACCCCCCCAAAAACAAACAAACAAACAAAAAAAACGTTTAAAAAATGGTGTTCAGAAAACTGGATACATACACATTGGGTTGTCCTTGCTCCTCCAGGGAGCTTAAGTTTATTTGAGCCACTCCCACAACAGTGCAAGTGAGGCACACCCAATTCCATCAGGCACTAATAATTCTATATCACTTTTCTCTTTCCTTTATGTCATTTGCATGGTTTATTTAGCAATGCCCTTTTTGTAGTGACACAGGAAGACAGTTCGTGCTATGCTATGTACCATGGGAGTTAATTGACTCCAAAGTAATCTTTACTCCTGGGAATCCGTATTTACTTAAGCCTCAGTTGCCCTTAGTTTGTAACACTCTAAGAGCAGGGTCTCGATGAGGGACTGGATGGACCCAGGGCAAGCTGTGAACTATCCTGGCATTGAAATGGGCCAGGCCAAGCATCATAATACTTAACTATAAGTTAAGAGCGTGGTCATGGACAAACTCTGTCATGACCCAAAAAGAAGTAACTGGATAAGGACCCTGTTGGGGTTAGGAAAGACTGATCTGGCCTGAGGACTGTTGTCTGGAACACATAACGAGATGTCTCCAGGAAGAACCAAACTTTAAGCTTAATATATCTCTTACTGTGTTCATAAAAATGACATTGGTAGAAATATTATAAGTAAATTTAAGTGGATTACCAGCTGAGGAAAGAAGAAAGCAATACACCCTGGATGGAATCCCACCCTTGAGCAGAGTCTCCTAGTAATCTCCTCAAATGAGATTTATCCTTGAGTTAATGTTCTGAAGGAGTGGCTTTACCTCTCTTTGTTGTTATGATAATGTTCAACCCCACCTTTGTATCCCCACCCTTCATGATTTCTATATAACTATGCTGTAAGGGTTAAGAGGGGACTAGACTCTGGGAAGGAGATGCTGAAGATGAGACACTGGGTTCAGACGTTGGGGGATGAGAAAGTCAGGATTAGATGCTGAAGACTAGATGCTGAAGACTAGATGCTGAGGACTAGACATTGAAGAGGAGGAGGAGAACTGAGACTTTAGAGACGTTCGTTGGGACTAGAAGGAGAACCAGATGATGATGATGACTGGAAGCAGAGGACTTTGAGGTCTACGAGGATACTGGATGATGGGACTCTGATGTCTGGGACTATGACCAAAATGATGACTATGACTGTGCCAAAAAGGGAGAGATTGGACTACCCTAGGGAGGAGAGAGAAATAAACTGACTACTGACCAGCGTGGGGCTGGGTTCTCCACTCATTTGCCCTTTGTCTGTGTGCCGCCCATTATCGGGTTGGGGAGTGGCTCTAGGCCACCAAATTCTAGAGTCCTGCCCTCGTGGGCCCATTGCACACTGCTTTTCTCTTTTGAAACTTACAACATAGGAAAATAAAACTGGACCCATATATCACGCCGTACATAAAAGTTAATTTCAGGAAGATCAAACACTTATGGATTAGACCGGAATCCATGTTGAGGGACCTTTAAACAGAACTCTCAGAAATATATGTTCAGCCCTAAAGATTCATCTCAAATATTCTGTTTTCTCTAATTTTCCCTCCTTTTCACTTTTGGAGACTTATCTTTTCATTCTCTTTTCAATCATTAAACTATTGACCATTTATATTACAGTTATGCATATTTGTACCCTATCTCATTTTATTTTCAATTCCTTAAAGGTAGCGTCAATGTATAAAAATAGCAGCAGCAATAGTTATTCATAATTTAGTATGTGCAAGGTACTCTCCTAAATCTCTTTCATATATTTAATTAATCATGACCTAAGCCTGATAGATAGATACTGTAATTCCTATTTTACTCAGATCAAGAAACTGAGAGTTACTTACCCATCATCAATAGTCAATAGGAGTTGTGGAAAGATTTAAAGCCAGATAATTTTGTCTTTGATTTTTTTGCTTCCCAGTATTTAAACAGCCCTATAACTTGTGCATCTCTGTAGTACTCACAGTACTTAGAACATAGTGGGTATATAGTAGTAATTATTTGCTGGAAAGATATATCTAGTCCATGGATGAGGCAAATTTTTAACAGAGAAATCTGATAAATCCAGCCCTGAGTCACATGGTTGCTACTTACTATTGCTTTTTTTTTTTTTTTTTTTTTTACTTAGCGGAGTGATAAATGCTACGTAGGCAACAGGTGATGCTAATGACATTTTCAATTCTCCTCCAACCATACATCTGGGGTCACAGTCTCCTCTACCTAGACCTAATTCTGAGCCTGCTGATAAGATGGCTGCAGACCATCTGTCTATAAGACTAGAGCTCTTTAGGAATCCTGGAAGTTCTGGATTTCTGAATCTTATAAACCTCAGGAAGCATATTAATCACAGTGAACAGATTTGTGCTTTTTGAATTCAAATGTTTCATAGAAATTGAAAGTTTGAAGAAAAAATTAACACAAACCCCAACATCAGTCCATAATGACTATTTCTAATGTAATATAAATGTGATCTGATATAAATACAGTGTAATGCATCATCATTAGCTGGATGTCAGAGTTAAAAGTAATGAGTCATCTTAAAAAGTCTCCGATTCCATCAAGTACATTTATTTATTCTGCTTAAGAACTCAAGTTTGTATTTAAATGGGCACAGTTTATAGATCTAGCATTAATGATACTATTAAACTATTCAAGCTGACCAGATTCAACTTTGTTTTGATATGGTTCCTCTTAGTAACACTTCATAGATATTATAGCTGTATACTTTTGTTTTAACCAGCATTTATAAGCATTTACCCAGCTGCAAAGAAAGAGCATCAGTATTTTCATTTATTTTGAAAAGCAAAATGTATCTGTTTCTTCTTAGCAAGTAATGATTTTGAAGAATCTATTCCATTTATCACAGTTTTCCAAGTTCAGTTTTTGAATTCTAGATTAGTCAGCATTTAAAAATATTTTAACAATATAATTAATACATTTTTATAGTTTTCGTGCATTTGATAAATCACTAATATATCATTAGAAATCTAAATGTCTTATTTCAAATGGTTTTTCTGACTTTTAGAACCCGAACTAAAGCTTTCTATGAATGTAGATTATATGTGTGATCTTAAGAAGACTCATTTCTCTAATTGGAAATTTAATTTGATTAAAATGACAGCTTTACATGCACAGTTATATTTATTTCTATTTGAACCTATAAATGGCCTAAAAATGTTTTCAGAATGCGAAATGAGACCATAATGAGTTTCCTATGGTTGAGTAAGGATGCACAAGTTAGTACTATAATATTGCAATTAAAATCCATTTTTATGGGGTTAAACTTTGCCAATTTTTCCTTTTGGATTTTTAACAATGCAAAAATAATTCCAAGGTAAAATGCTGCTAGGGAAAGAAAGCCCCCAGCAGCAACTGAAGAGATTGCATTGCTCAAGGATTTTCAATAATTAAGTCACATGCTCTCCCTAGGGAAATAAAATATACAAAAGAATCTCTTTGCATTTTTGACCCCAAGTGGAAATAAGGTCAACATTTTCCACTTATCATCCATTTCTCAGAAGTCCTTCATATTTTCCATGGCTATACATGTATGGATATATTTCTTTGTAGAGGTTTTTCACATTACAATTATCGTTTTCTGCACATTTGTGTGACTGTTTTAAGGGACATCTTAAAAACTCATTTTTTTATTGCAATCTTGGCTATTATAGAAATAAACTATAGCTTTTCAAGTATAACATTCAAATGACCTTATACTTCCTATTAATTGATTAGTATGTATTTTGTGAGAGGTATGACTACAAAACAAAGACTGTTGGGAAGTTTTATTCAATATTTGTTTGATTCTGCCATGAGAATTAGTAAACTTTTCCTGAGATCTAGTAAATATCTCAGTCTCATGTCAGTCCAATATAAGCAGTCAACTTCTCTTAGATAAGGCATAGATTTGCAATAAGCGTCTGTTTTCTTATTTCTAAGACAAGGTGGTTAGTGTCATTATTTCTTAGTTGCTTCTCCTCTCTGATTTTGAGATCCATCTTATGAAAAAACACTAACAAATCTATAGGATATTTGACTTTATAAATTCTATCTCTTAGTCTTTTGGAATTATGGTAATAGAGAATCAAAATAGTTTCAAAGATTCCTCTTAAGGATGTAGTCTTAATATAGGTCTCCAACATACTTATTTTTCTTATTGATCTAGAGCTTTTACCAGGCAGTTTTGCAACCATAAGGAAAATTATGAGTGATATGTGATATATAGAGTGGCTAAAAAGTCCCTATGTTTAAGACTGGATTTTATACTAATTAATAATTAAAGTGATTAGAGACTCAGTATATTCCAACCACTTACATATATAAAGAAGTTTTTACCTGATTTTTCCTGTCTTGGGTGTCAGAATTTGGATATTAATTAGAGTAAAGTTGATCTTCTCAGAACATCCATGTGTCTGTAGCCAAAAATGTATAGCAGGATAGTGAAAAATTGCTAATAATGAGAATAGAATGATAATAATTTGATGTTGGAATTATGCAACATTGCAAAAATCTTCACAGACAAAGTTTTATTTATTTTTCATAGCTATTTATTTAGATTTAAATATATCCTATTGAAATGGTATCTACTTAGGCTATAACGGTTTTAAGTCTAGAAGAATTTTATATTCTTTACCTGAAGAATTTTGTGTCTTGCAAGGATTTAGTAAATCCTTATAATTTTATGGAGAAAGTGTTAATATAACAAATGTAATATATCTCTACTATCATGAAATGAATCCTTACAACAGCTTCTCACATGTACATTGCTCAAAAATTTATAAAACAATTTCAGATATTTTATTACATTTTTGAATTACACTTGCTGCATTTTAACAGTTTTAAAATCTGTGTTGAAAATAACAGATAAAAGAACATATGAGTGATCAAAATTAGTTTAATAAAATCTTGAAAGATTTCCCTGAAGTGGATATAAAAATAATTATCAGGTAGTGGTATGTTAAGTGATTTAAAGCACACGTTGAGATCTGACTAATATATGAAGGTGCCACAATGAGTATCTTATCCAATATTTTAATTTCTTTGGTAAATGTATTCCAAAAGTCTTCCATGTGAAGTTCTCACACAGTGCTGAACTTTTCTTTATGTAGTTAATTCCCTTTGTCATATTCACGTAACAGGACCAGGAAACCTGGCTTCTTTTGCTACTCCAGGAAATAGAAAAAGAGTAGACATTTTCTGTTAACTTTTGCATAATGGAGAAGTTAACAAATATTTATGGAGCCACTGGATTATAGATAGCTTATAAAAAAGGGAGAGAAATCTTAGGAGTTGAGTAGTTCTTGATACAAGCCTCAACATTCCTTATAATTACATCTGAGAGAAACTCACTAAATCTCAAGGGAGCCAATTATTTTGCTGGACAGTACTTCTTGTTAAACCAACCAAAATCTATTTCCCTTTCATTTCATTGCAGATATTAATTCTTCCAATTGAAGTAGAAGAGATGAAGTCAGTCCTATGTTCACCTGATATCTTTTGAGTACCCAAACACTGCTATTTGGTGATTCCTTTTCCAGAACAGAAGTTTCCAATTTCTTCTGATTTCCCCTATGTTGATTTTTAGTTTTCTATCCTAGTGAGTGTCTACTGGAAGCACTGTATCTTGGAAACATCCTTTTAGAATTCAGTATTGTCTGAATGAAGAAAACAGTGGGATCATAACATCCCATAATTGGGTTATGATTTTCTATTAGGGCGATCAAAATTGAATTAGTTCTTTTAGTTTCTATAATGCATTGTTTATTCACAATGAGCTTATTGTCTAACACAACCTCTACATCTTTGTTACATGGTTTATTTTCTGACAAAGTAGTCTATCTTTATCTTTGATTTATGAAATTGACTACTTTAATTCAAGTGAAGGAATTGCAATTTATTATTTAATCTCAGATTTAAAAAACCATTGTTTTAGTCATTTTGGTTGTCTGTTTTTCTACATTTTGCCTACTAAGAATTCCTTTGGGGAACAACCTCTTCTCTGTTCTTATCCTTGGAGTCTGAATAGATGTGTCTCCCAGGCTTGGATAATCTCAGCCTTAAGCCATTGTGGTTGGTTCAACAAATGGCATTTAACCAATTAGCATCAAACCTGGAACTTTGACTAGAACTCTTGAGCAAGAGGGACATGCTTTCCATTATGGTTGCTGGGCTGGCAAATATAAACCTGGGGTTGCTAATGCCATAGGTGACATCATTTAGGAGGACTTGGCTAAGAATGAAGCAAACATAGAGGAAAGCTGAGCCAAGATGTAGAGGATCTGAAGCTTCATTGCTTATTTGAGCAATTGTATCCAACTATGCCTAAAGCAATTTATCCCCTGAAAATTTTGTTTTCTGAGGTTAATTTAAACTGGGCTCTTGTCCCTTGCAATCAAGAGTTCTGACAAATATGCAGACTTTCATAAACTCTCTCAGCATTGTCTTCCTTTAATTAAATAAATATACTTTTTTAATGCTCTAACCTTATGTTCTAATAAAATTATTGAGCCGGATGGCATATCTTTATGCCACTAATTCATGTGTTTTTGCTGCTATTGTGGGGCGGCAACTAGCAGTGTGGGGGGCCCAGGATCAATTCCTGTGGTGCTAAGAGTCATGCAGTACTGGAGATCAAAATACAGAACCTCACATAAGCAAGGCATGTTCTCTATCACTTGGACCATATCACTGGCATCAATACTTTTTTGATATTATGATATTTTGTTATGCTTTGCTAAAAGTTTTGAGTGTATCTCAGTGATAGAGCACTTGCCTTACATGTATGAGGAATTCAATCTTGGGGATTGGAAAAATGTCTCTAGTCAGTTGCTTTGCAATTTACAGGTACTTTATCCTCTGTCATATTCTTAGCTTCTGAGCAACTCCATTAATAAGGTTTAAGTTCAGATTGGTCAATGTGTACATGGTTATTTCCTATAAATTTTAGTAAAATCATTATATTTTTTTCTCAGAATTTATGAAACTTGATTATTCATTCAGACTGGATTTCTCCAGAATTCATTTATCATCTAATTAATGTAATGTTTTCATGCTTCTTTTGGAAACAGCACAATATTTTTCATTCCTCAATCTGTTAGCTTTTCTCCTATTTTAAATAATTATTTCCAATAACTTAGTTTTAATAGCTGACTGTTCTTGGAATACACAGGATGAAAGTCTTAGCACCTAAGACTTGAGCTTTTATTTACTTTTAACACTCTAAACATTCATGTTCTTTTTACTACCATTGTCTTATCCTTTCAAAAAAAGATTGTTTTTTTTCCTTCTGGGTCACTCCCAGCGATGCACAGGTGTTACTCCTGGCTTTATACTTAGGAATTACTCCTGGTGGTGCTCAGGGGACCATATGGGATGCTGGGAATCGAACCCGGGTCAACCGCGTGCAAGGCGGTTGCCCTACCCGCTATGCTATCGCTCCAGCTCCCTCTTATCCTTTCCAAAGTGAATAGTATACCCTTTTATGAAGAAGGAAGGCAATCCAGTGACCAACAGGATCTTTGTCCTCCAGAAGTGTTGGCTTTATGTCAGCTTTTTCAAAGAGTAACATTTCCTTTGCTAGTTCTTCTTATTTTGGGCCAAATTAAGAAAATTCCATGTTGCTTATTTTCTTTCTTTTATTGCAATGTCCTTGCACTCTAAGCTGTTTTCTCTTGCGACTATGGAAGACACAGTGGTATTTGATCTTGATTGGAAATCTTTTTAGCTATCTCTTTAAATAGTAATAGTAATCTCTTTAAAAGTAATGTTCTGTAGACATAGACTGAATTTTTATTTTATTTTATATTTGATGTCTATCCGGGATGGATCAATAGCACAGCGGTAGGGCGTTCGCCTTTCACGCAGTTGACCCGTGTTCGATTCCTCCACCCCTCTCAGAGAGCCCGGCAAGCTACCAAGAGTATCCTGCCTGCATGGCAGAGCCTGGCAAGCTACCGTGGCAAATTCGATATGCCAAAAACAGTAATAATAAGTCTCCCAATGAGAGCCGTTACTGGTGTCCACTCAAACAAATCGATGAACAACGGGATGATAGTGACAGTGACAGTGATGTCTGTCCATTATCATGACCAAGCAGTATTTATTCTTGGTATGCAAAAGTGGCTGATGATACACAAATCAATTTTTACAGCACAATAACACAAGGGAGATATGTATCTAATTATCTATCATTAGATGCAGTGAAAGACTTAAGATCCTTTAAGATCCACTGACATGTACACACAGAAAAAAACACAGACAAAACACTTTTTTTTTTCTTTTTGGGTCACACTTGGTGATGCTCAGAGGTTACTCCTGGCTCATGCACTCAGGAATCACTCCTGGTGGTGCTCAGGGGACCACATGGGTTGCTGGGAAATCTGCATATGGAAATCTGGGTCAGCCGCATGCAAGGCAAATGCCCCACCCGCTGTGTTATCCTCCAGCCCCTTTATTTTGGTATTTGTTGTTTTCACAGGTGTCTTCAGATACTTGATTTCACTGACAAAAGAGCAAAATCAACCTAAGGAACTATTCTATCAAATGATAAAGCATCTGCTCTGCAAAAGAAACTACTATTAAAACAAAAAGGTTCACAGTTGTTGGATATTTACCCTAAATGTTTTAGACATCATCAGGACAAGCGCCTTTTTCTCCCCTTAGGAGAAGCTTACAGTGCTCTTATGAGCACCCCAAATCCCTCGAGTTTATCTTTAATCTTTCCTTTGTATTTTACCTCTCACTGTTACATTCTCTAAGTCCGTCTTGGTTACTTATAAATCAAAACTTTCTGGTAACTCTGGACTTTGGATTTGTAGTGAATTACTTTGATTTTATATTTTCCCTATAGTTTTTTCATATTTTACTACAGAACAACGGTCTTTGCTTACACACAGGGGGGAGGGGGATTGAGAAGGTTGGCTCACACCTGTTGGTGCTCAGGATCTACTCCTCCATGCCTGTGTGCTTGTGGGGGTTCCCTGAGTTATAGAATTCAGGGGATGACGCAATGCCAGGGATTGAACTCAGACCTCTTGCCTGTAAAGCATGTGCTCAGCTCTGTGGGTTCTTTCTCTAGCCTGAGGTAGGATATATTAACAAATTTTATTCACTCTGATTTTATTGAGGATTTTTGCATTTGTATTCATCAAAGATATTGGTTGTAATTTTCTTTTTTATTGATGTCTATTGTCTACATTATTGCCAGGATAATGTTGGCCATGTAGACATTGCTTGGAAAGATTTCTAATTACTTGAGTTTTCTGAAAGAACTTGAGAAGGATTAGAAAGAAATCTTTGTAGGTTTGGTAGAAGTAACTAATAAAAACATGAATCTGGGTTTTGATTTGGTCAGGTCTTCTGATTCCCTTAGTTATTCTAATTAAGGGGCTAGAGCAATAGCACAGCTTGTAGGGCATTTGCCTTGCACATGGATGACCCGGGTTTGATTTTTTCGCCCCTCTCGGAGAGCCTGGCAAGTTACGGAGAGTATCTTGCCCCCATGGGCAGAGCCTGGCAAGCTACCCGTGGTGTATTTGATATGCCAAAAACATATCCAAGTTACACAATGGAGACATTACTGGTGCCCGCATGAGCAAATTGATGAGCAACAGGATGTCAGTGTCAAACATAGCTTTTATTTCTCTTTGGTATCATCAAGCTCCATTTAAAAATAACAGTTAAGTCCTCACTCATCAGCATCAAAATGACCATAACAGATCTAATAAGGTTGAAAACTGAAAAGCATGAAATAATTTAAGTAGGGCCAGAGAGATATCTCAGTGGGCTGAGCTCATGTCTTCCAGAGAGAAGGACTGGATTCAATCCCTGGCAACACACACTTTTCCCTGAGCACTGTCAGGAGTAAGATAGAAGTAGTTCCTGAGTACCATTATGTATGGCCTCAAATTCAAAGGAAAAGAAAAACAAATTCAAACAGCATCAAGAGTTGACTGAATTTGTTTGGCAGAATATCAGACTCAGCCATTCATGCAACTTTCATTTACTAACCAACTAATATGAACTCCCTTTTATCAACACAGATTTGAATTACTCTATAATTAAATTATGCATAATAAAACTTGAAATCTTAATGTTCTCATAAAGTTAAATGAACACGCCCTTATAACTTATTTTTTAGTCATTCTCATTTATTTTATAAATCTTTATTACATCTATTTAATTATATTTGAATTGATTTCAGTGTGCAGAAAGCATATTTCTGCTCCATGTGTTGGAGTCAGTTTATTAAATAGCTTCCTAAAATGTATGATGAGGCCATGTCCAAATCTAGTATCTACTTTCCAAATATGGCAGAGCCTGGCAAGCTACCCGTGACGCATTTAATGTGCCCAAAATAGTAACAACAACATGCTTGTCGTGTTCCTGGAGCGAGCAGATGCCATTGGGCTACAGTAGCATGCGACAGGGACAAATAAAGACGTTGCTGGCTCCTGCTGGAGCAAATCAATGAACAATGGGATGACAGTGATACAGTGATACTCACCAAATGCATTAGGTGGCTGGTACTCAAGTCATGATGTAAACAGAATATGATTTCTGGATGAAGCTTTAAAACCATTTTATTCAAGTCTCTCATTCTAAGGATGAGCAAATGGAAGGTCAAAAGAAGTTGAATGATTTGTCCCAGAATACACAAATATTTGAGAAAATGGCTAGAGAAAGGAACATTTCCCCCACTAGGTAGCAAGGCTGGTCAAGCCTCCAGCAGAGTGTGATACAAAATGTGCTGCTATCCTTTGTGATACATTATTCTGAAGTTCAGTGTCTTTAATGGCCTACCCTCCTACACTGCTGTATCTCGGCGGTGGAGCCTCCCTTTCTGCAACCTTCCATCCGTGATGTACTGGCTTGCCCTTTGTGCTGCTTCTCTCGTAAAACAAGACAGGGTATTGTTTTGCCTCTTTGGGTCATCTTGCGCCAATGTAGTTCCCTCTCCTTTCTGAGGCCACGTCTCTCTCCCTGGTAACAGTGCAGTATCAGGAAAAGGTCTAGCCTTTACCTTTAAATTTCCCAATATGATGGCTGAGAGCAGATTCAAGTATTGAACAGGATTTCATTGAAGACTGGAGATGGAAGGAATGTGAAACCAAACATTGGTTAAGACCCCTCCCAGAATACTCAGATCTTGGCAGCCAGAGAAGTGCTCTTTGCCTTGCCCTTTTATCATATCTATTGGAAATGATTTTTGTCATCTTTCTCTGATCTGGAATGTGTGATTATAGTTTTTCCAAGTTCCTAACAGAGAAAGGGCAATTCCCCCCTCCCTAAAATGACCTTGCTCAGAATCACCAACCGGACAGTCCTACGCTCTCGCTTTCTGTGAAGCTGCACACTGATGCTGCCTGCCTTCTCCCGGGGCACCACAGGGGAGGGTCTTCCTCTATGGCCCTAGAACATAATTGAGCATATAAGTCTTAGGTAACTCTGTAGATGGGGCAGCAAGTTGCAGTGTATGCTGAAACTATCAAGTCCAGGTGCTTGCCATTTTAAAATAGTGGCTTTTTATAGCCTTAATTCCTTAAGGGTTTAAAAATCAAGGGCTACTATCTCTGTCAATGTTATCTTATTAGATTAAATATTCCCAGCCACAATAGCAACAAAACAAAGTGCAACTAGTAGTACTGAGAAATGCTGAATTAATAAGAATGTTCTTTAGACAAAATTATAACTAAGGGGGTAACTTTCAGGTTAAAAGAAGTGTGGACATATTTTGCACAGCCATTCTTAACACGTATTATTGTAGCTGTAGTCTATGCTTGATACTAATGTTGAATGCCTATGTGGGGTTTCTACTAGGGTTAGTTATTATTATGAGCACCTTATGTGCGCTGTGTCTCATATAACTCAACTATTCTTTGGGTGCAGGAATAAGCTCTTTGCTTCAAAAAACAAAGGAATTAAAGCTCATAAATAGCTTTATTTTTGCAACCAAAGGGTTTTTGTGTTACAGGAAACACAGCACATGTAGGATGCTCAGAGCAATAACTAAAACTGCTTGTTCAAATTTAAATCTAAAATGCACTGTAATATACAATACACATTGACTTTCTAATGTTTAGCATAAGAATAGAGAATATGAAATTTAAAATGAAAAAGAAATTTTAAAAGAAATTTAAAATGAAACATAATTTTATAAATTATAATATAATTCTACATATTTGATAACATGCTATAATGATAATATAGATATATTGAATAAAATAATATGAAGTAGTAAACTTAATTTTAACTCTTGATTTATTCATTTAAAAATTTTTTTGTTTTTTATTAGTGAATCGCCATGAGGTACAGTTACAGACTTACAAACTTTCATGCTTTCACTTCAGTCATACAATGGTCGGGTCCTCATCCCTCCACCAGTGCCCATTTTCCACCACCAATGGTCCAAGGACCCCTCCTACCATCCCCATCCTGACCTCCTCCCCCACCACCTCTGTAGCAGGGCATTCTCCTTTGCTCTCTCTCTCTCCTTTTGGGTGTTGTGGTTTTCAGTAGAGGTATTAAGTGGCCATCATGGTCGGCCTATAGTCTACTTTTATTTTTTTTAAATAGGCATTAGAAAATTTAAAATTACATAATCAGTTCACAGCATTGATCTAAATGTAAAGCTTAATGAAGCACATGGAGGAAGTGATTCAAACAATACGGGATAGTTTTTCTTTTTTATTAATTTCCAAGTTGTAGGGACAGACAGACTTGGATAAAAATAACTAGGTACCTAAAAGTCACATAACTATCTGTAAAGTAAGGACTTATTGTTCTAGCATTTGGATTTTTGTACTTATAGGTAGGTGTTCATACTAATTATTCAGTTTGGGTGCTCTTGACTCTAAGAAGAGAGGGAAGAATTGAGGCTCCATGTAGATTCACATCAAAACAACCCTATTAATCAGAATCACTCAAGAAAATGAGTCAAATAGTTAAGGATTGGCCAACTCAGACACTGTCCCAATACTTCCCTCATTCTATGGGTGGCATGCCTGGATGTGAACTCAAGAGTATTTTCTTTTTTTTCTTTTTAAATTTTTTTTTATTGATTCACTGTGAGGTACAGTAACAAAGCTTTCATGTTTGAGTTTCGATCATACAGTAGTCCAACATCCATCCCTTCACCAGTGCACATTATCCACCACCAAAATCCCCAGAATCCCGCCTCCCCCCATTCCAAACCTCCCCCTGCCTGTGTCGCAGACAATTCACACAATCATCTTTCTCTACTTTAGTTACCTTTGATATTTTGAGACCAGACCCACCACCACTCATACCCATCAAAAAGGCAATGCTAGACAATGTATTTTGTATTGTTCGTTATGGATGCAATATAATGTGGCATGGCCGCAAGAGTGGCCACACACTCTAGGAATTCTAAAATTTTAATAATTAGGGTCTGAAGAGGTCACTGCAGCAAGTTGCTGGGGTCTGAGGTTCATTTGTGTGTCTCTGGATCCTGGCCATGTGGGAGCTTAAGTAGATAGTGGCCGGGTGTTGTATCATCTCAGAGTCCCATCAGGGCGGGGTGGGGGGAGGGGAAGGAGGAGTGCCCACTCCTCCTCTGTCCTGTGAAGCCTGGCATTTGGCACCACCACCACTCATACCTGGAGCTTATCCTGACTTCTAGAAAATGTCGACCGCTGCAGTTCCTAGAGGGTAGGTGGAGGGACGACACCTACCCCTGTCTGGAGCAGTCCAGCGGAAACAGCCTATTGCAAAGTCCAGGGTCATCTCTATCTCTGCAGCAAGTTGCCCAGGTGAAGAGTATTTTCTTGACTTCAGTTGAGGTCGGCATTTATTTGATCCAGACTTAGATACCTTTTTGGCAGCCCAACAGCAAATCTTGCCTTGCAGTGACTTCCCAAAGAAGGGGATGATAATGTCTACAACTTGTCAGACTCCACCAAGTAAAAGTTCAAAGAATCTCCAATTTTTTTCTCATATCCTGCAAAACCTTGCACAGCTTTTTCCTCTTCTGGTAGCTGCCCAAGCATGTAATAAGTTGAGTTCCAGTGAATTGGAACCTCCTGTTTCAGGTGATGTTTCAGCAGTTGCTTTTCAACTGGAGCTGGGTCAGGAAAATTATTTTTTTTCCCCACAAACATTGACAGAGTGGCTGAAGTGTTCAGATTTTCTGCGTTATCACCAAGATATTTGTGTCACTGTTATGATGCAGAAAATCATTTTTGAGGATGTTTCAGGAGTAAATGTGGCACAGCATAAAATGGTTCGCATCTATAGTGCAATCTGCTTCTCTGTGAGTGTAGGGGTGTTGGAAACAGAGACGTAAGAACAAGAGAGAGATGGAGGATGGAGTCCGCTTTCCTCAGTGCACTCAGGGCTGCCTACACTTTTTCTTGCAGCTAAATATGCCAATGGTAATATCAGAGGGTACTAAGCAGTATATTTTACTTTATCTGTGAAGGTTTCCTTTTTTTAATCAATGGTCATGTACTGAAGAGTTATATCCATTTGGGCTGATAGAATAAAGCTGAAGAAAAGGGTGGTTTTATTTTTATTTTTTGGGTTTTTTTTAAATAATATTTTTTGATGTTTATTTTTTGGTTCTGGAGGCTGACAGGTCTAGATCACAGAACTGGCAGATTTAATGTCAAATAAGGGCTCACTTCCTGGTGACCTTGTATCCCAACATGAAGGAAGGGGGGAAGGAGCTTTCTGAGGTGTCTTCTCATTAGGGCACTGCTCAGTTATCCTCAGGACTTTACTTCTAAATAATATCAATTGTAAGATTAAAGTTCAATATGTCAATTTTGGAGGAATGCAAATATTCAAACCATAATACTGATGGCTGAATTAATTGGCTCTGTTGTTACAAATATGGTTATCTAGTTATTATTTACTTTATAACAAGTTATCAAATTGCAGGTAAATTATTTATAATTCTGACGAGGATAGAAGATTGCATTTTATTTGCTCACTGACTTGAAAAAAATAATATTTTGGTGAAGACATTCAGAGCACCATTCTACTATGGTTAGATGATCTACACAGCAAAAGTGTGGAGATCATTCTGGCTTGGAATTGTGCCCTTGGCTGATCTGGGGAGAGAGTCCAACTCACACAATCAAACAGCAGTAGAGAGAAAGCAGACAAAGGAGATGCTCTCTGTGAGGAGACAAAAGAAATGCAAGTGGGTGAACTGATGAGGGAAATTTATGTAAAAATTGAGATACAGGTGAAATCTGGAGAAAGGAAATGAAAAAAGTGATAGAAAGTCACTGTCACTGTATCAATGTCCTCCCGTTGCTCATTGATTTGCTCAAGTGGGCACCAGTAACTCTCCATTGTAAGACTTGTTACTGCTTTTGGCATATTGAATACACCATGGGTAGCTTGCCAGGCTCTGCCCTGTGGGCGAGATACTCTCGGTAGCTTGCAGGGCTCTCTGAGAGGGTTAGAGGAATCGAACCTGGGTCGGCTACGTGCAAGGCAGACGCCTTACCCGCTGTGCTATTGCTCCAGCCCAACAGAAAGTCATAGAAATAATAAAAGGGAAAATGAGGAAGGCGCATGACTTTAAGATAATCATACACTAGGATCACTAGCAGTTTCCCTGATTTTCTCACCAGTTAAGAAATCTTCTTGTGTTTGCTATCTGTCTGATCTATGGGCAGTGAATTGGGAACTGGTTACCACACAGCCTGAACTGATTCGAGGTCACGTGTTCTTTTTCCTAGTTCATGAGTCTGAGTGTTCCTGTCTTTGGCTTTTAGAGAAGCTCTCTTCCTGACAACACCAAAGAAGCAGGATTGAGATGCCCTCAGCCAGCCTGTTATCTCATGTGTGGGTGGGCTATTCACACACTCCAGCAGGTTTTCTGGAATCTTGGCACAGCTGTTGAAACAGCAATTTACAATTCACCCTGCAGGTTTCTTATCTGGGACAAAACTAGGTGATGGTGCAGTCTACCCAGGACACTTGCCACCTCTGGGATCATGTATGAAGGAAATAGCTGTGAACACCTCCTTTTGTTGGTGATAGACTTGTTTTCTTATCTCCTACATATAAAAATACACTCTAACTCACTAGCCTCATCCCAACACCTACAAAGTCACTTTGAGGAACCCAACACTTGACATCCTTGAGTGTCTGTAGATTGTATTTTGTGTGTGTGTGTGTGTGTACACAATTCATCAACAATGCATTTTACTCTACATTGTACTATACTTAATCATCTCCAAGAGAACAATTGTGGCTGACCACTTAATTTTGGCTAATCTATAGCAGATAGAAGTATTTGCGTCCCCCTCCCCTCCCCGGCTTCCCCATCCCCCACCACCACTATTCTCTCCTGAGTAAGGAAGGGAAAGGTTGAATTTCAATAACCTGTGGTGAGTTTGGGTTTCTCTTTGTTGCCCTTTTGTTGACCAGCTGCCCCCACCATGGCCCTTATTTCTGGTTTTCTTGGATTCTCAGTGTGGTAGAAAATATTTTAACATTTAAAGCCAGTGTTCACTGGATTTACTGTATTATCACTATAGGCCAAACAGCAATAATCAGTTTCCATGAGAATTAGAGATCATGTCTGCATAAGGCAAAATTCTGAGAGGACCCTTTATGGTTCATTCATCTGAATATAAGTGGAAATTTTGTCGTCTAAGAATATGCCAAACTGAGTAGATGCTACTGTAACTAGGTTACTTTCCATGTCAAAGATAAAAGAACTTTACATATGCGATTAAGATCTCTGTTCAGTGAACTTTATGTCAATTTAAAGTCCTATGGAATAATATCCTTCTTACAAGGGAGATTATGTTGAGTGGGGCTGACCTGAGCACTTGGAAATGCACCTAGAGTTCAGAGATGGGAAAAACAATTCTTCTGGCCTGGAAGAAATAAGCCCTGTGAGTTTTACAGCTTCAAGGAAATACAGTTAACAATAATGTAAACTTGAAAGATGAAACTTGAAACCTGCAGATGAGCCTCCAGCTTTAGATGAAAACTTAATTGCAGCTTGTGGAGAGAACTTACCATCTAGGAATCAGACCCAGACTTTCAATCCATAGAAAGTGTGAGGTGATAAAGGTGTGTTATTCTAAGTCAGTACTGTTTGTGGTCATTTGTTACCTGCAGTAGAAAGGAAAGCATTTCCTAAGGATAGTTTAGTTTAACCTACAAAATTATTAAGTACCATGTGTTACTACTGATACATTGAGCTCTTTCTTTTATAACACTGCTCTAGTGCTTTAGGTTTTTTTTTGTTTTTGTTGTTGTTGTTGCTTATGGTTTGGGGCCCCATCCAACAATACTCAGGGATTATTCCTGACCCTGCATTTAAGAATTAACTCCTGGTAATTCTCAGGGAACCATATATGTTGCTAGAGATCTAACCCAGGTCAGCCATGTGCAAGGCAAACAACCTCTCCACTGTACTTTCGCCCCTGTTCTCAGTGTTTTGTGTACTCTAATTGTCACAACCACTCAGCTAGATAGATCTTTTTGATGGATCTATCTAGATCCATGAAAAGAAACTGAGTCTCAGTCACATTCAGCAAATTTCCCTAAACTTTGGGATCTGATTTAGATTTAGTTTTCTCTGTAGAAGCAGTTTGGGCTTTCTTTGCATTCACCCTACACCATGCAGTACTATATTTAGCAAATTGTGAATTTTGAATTATCTGTAGAACCTACCTCCTGTTATTTACTACAGGATCACAAGAGATTCTTCTAAAATCATACTTTCTTGTGAACTTTCTTCAAAGAGAGTCGTTTTAAGAGAATGAATCTTGAGTGTGCTTGGAAAAGTCAATTTATGTAAGTCCAACACATACCTGGCCACAAATAGAGGAACATTCCTTCACCAATTACTTATTAACATGACTTTACTTGATAGGAAGAAAAAAATCCAATGACGAAATTCGGTAAATAGTTTTCTAAAGGGGGAAATTCAGTGGTTTAGCTTTTTTTTTAAGTATGCCCAAAATGAATTTCTGTTTTGCTCATTAATAAAGATAAACTGCTATAGAGTAAAATGAGTTTATAAGTGTCTAAGTGTATATCGACATTAAAATGAGACCTCCTGTTCATAGGTTTAGAAAAGTTCTGGTTCCTCAAATTTCACATTACTGATAGGAACCATGAAACACAGCATCCAGTTTCTATATGTTCCTGACTAACAATAGAAATTGAGAATTTCTGCCAAGCCCACAGACGCTGAATGTCTGTAGCATGCCTCACATTGTTCCACATGCTGCCAACATGGCATAGATAAAGGGACCCGCGACAGTGGAGTCACAGGGCTTTGCTCTGCTAGGGGTTTGGACAACAATCACAAATGCCTGATGCAAGAGCAGGATGGATTAACCTGTTTCATGAAAACCCACCCGGCAGAGTGGGCCTGGGCAGAGCAGCAATTTTTCCAGGTGAGCAAAGGTGCTGACTTAGGCAAGAATAAGGAGTGGGTATGGACAGAAATATCTGGTAATGAAAAACTGAAGATGGATCTGGAGGGTTGATATCGCAGATAGCAAGAAGTCTACTAGCACAAGTAGTGGCTGAGAAAACTGTGGTTATGGTGAAGCCAAATGGGAAGCATCCCTCCCACTACCCCACCCCACCCTGTCACGCATAGTTGGAGCCTATAAACATGGCATAGCAACTACTGGCCTCTGGGTAGAAAGTGTTTGCTTTTTGGGTCACACCTGGTGATGCGCAGGGGTTACTCCTGGCTTTGCACTAGGAATTACTCCTGGTGGTGCTCAGAAGACCATATGGGATACTGGGAATCTAACCTGGGTCGGCCACGTGCAAGGCAAACGCCCTACCCACTGTGCTATTACTCCAGCCTCATGGATATAAAGTGTTTGTAGTTGTGGAAAGATTAAAAGATCCAATTTTTTTTTGGCTGGAGTTATCATAAAGCCAGAAGGGAAAGCACTTCCCTTCCGTGTGGGCCATTCAGATTCGATCACCAGTGCTGCATCTGGTCCCTAGTGTGATCCCTGAATGCAGAGACAGGGATAATTTCTGAGAACTGCTGGGTGTGGTCCCAAACTCAACCAACCCAGCAAATAAACAGACAAGATATATAGTTTGCATGAGAGAAAAATTTCCCAGTAACAAACCAGGGCCCAGGCTTCTTTGCTGACAGCTAAACAATAATGTCACATATACTACCTGTGGTAGAAGAAGATTTTATAGTAAATAAATAATGAAGTCATGAAATCACAATGATTCCACTGCATGTCAACACAAACCACGGCCAAGTATCATCTAGGATTTCATGCAGTTGGGATTACAGCGAAAGGGATTCAGGAGCCCAGATGAAGCTTGGCTACATTATTCTTTTTTTTTTTTTTTTTCCAGTTTGTCTATGATATTTCTTTTTTTTTTTATTAAATTTATTTATTTTTAATTAGAGAATCACCGTGAGGGTACAGTTACAGATTTATACACTTTTGTGCTCATACTTCCCTCATACCAAGTTTGGGAACCCATCCCTCCACCAGTGCCCATTCTCCACCACCCGTAAACCCAGTGTCCCTCCCACCCTCCCCAATCCCATCTCCCCCCCACCCCACCCTGCCACTGTGGCAAGGCATTCCCTTCTGTTTTCTCTCTCTAATTAGCTGTTGTGGTTTGCAATAAAGGTGTTGAGTGGCCGTTGTGCTCAGTCTCTAGCCCTCATTCAGCCCGCAACTCCCTTCCCCCACATGGCCTTCGACTACAATGTAGTTGGTGATCACTTCTCTGAGTTGACCTTTCCCCGGAACGTGAAGCCAATTGGCTACATTATTCTTATCTTTTGATCCTTCTGGGTAAGACAGGCAGGCGTGCGGGCAAGAGACTCTCTGCATCACTCTCTTCTGAGAGCTTGCTTTTAAGTCTCTCTCTGGATGTTGGCCGTTGATGGGATTACACACACCTGGGTTCCTCTGCCGGTACCTTCATACATGAGGCCTGTCCGAATGTGTAGAGAGGAGCCTCCAGCATGGCTGTAGCTAAGTTCCAGTGGTCTTTGGCTGCTGGGAGCTCTATTCGGGGTGGGGAAGGAAGCTGGAGCCCATCCCCTCTGAGGGGCCCCTGTGAAGACAGCCAGGACACGTTCGGACAGGCCTCATGCATGAAGGTACCGGCAGAGGAACCCAGGTGTGTGTAATCCCATCAACAGCCAACATCCAGAAAGAGACTTAAAAGCAAGCTCTCAGAAGAGAATGATGCAGAGAGTCTCTTGCCCGCATGCCTGGCTGTCTTCCCTGGGGCCCCTCGGAGGGGATGGGCTCCAGTTTCCCTCCCCACTCCGAGCAGAGCTCCTGGCGGCTGAAGACCATTGGAACCTAGCTACAGCTATGCTCGAGGCCCCTCTCCACACGTTCGGACAGGCCTCATGCATGAAGGTACCAGCAGAGGAACCCAGGTGTGTGTAATCCCATCAACGGCCAACATCCAGAGAGAGACTTAAAAGCAAGCTCTCAGAAGCACGCGGCCGCTTTGCATCGCACAATATCTTGTAGCCTACTTCTCCCTCTGGGAGAAACTGGCAATCTTCTGAGAGTTTCCTGCCCACATGGGACAGCCTTGCAAGCTTCCCATGGTGTATTTATATGCAAAATCCAGTAACAAGCTGGATCTCATTCCCCTGACCCTGAAGAGCCCCCAGTGCAACATCATTAGGAGGGCCAAGTCGTGATAGACTTCTAAGATCTCAGGGAAAGGACGAAATGAGATTTTACTGAGCCCACTAGAGAAATCGGTGATTAACGGGGTATTGTGATTGTGATTATGATTGTGATTTGATCCTTCCACACTTTTATATGCACCTGAAGACAGTCAAGTTGAATTTTTAAAATGAACCCTAAAGTCTTTACCCCAACTTTGTACCCAAGCAATTCTATTACTGGAATGCCACCTATTATAACCAAAACCAGAACCTTTGACTAATTTGGGAACCATATAAAGGGATCCAGGAACTGTATCTACATGGTTCTGCAGCCCACCCTGTGTGATGTCCCCCACATCTCTGAACCCCTGTTATATCAGGGCAGTTTCTCTTCCTTGTACCCATTCTATTTCTGAGAGTCTTTAGTGTGGAGGTGCTTTCTTATAGAAACTGACTTTCTATAATTTAACTCATTCTTCTTTTCTAATCTCTATTCTTTTTTAAAAAAAATTTTATTGAATCACCATGTGGAAAGTTACAAAGTTCTCAGGTTTATGTCTCAGTTATACAATATTCAAACACCCATCCCTTCACCAGTGCCCATATTTCACCACCAAAACCCCCAATATACCTCCTGTCCCCCCACCCCCACCTGTATAACTGATGAATTTCACTTCATTTTCTCTTTACCTTGATTATGTTCCATATTTCAACACAAATGCGTTCCATATTTCCACAACTCACTATTGTTGTTGGAGTTTCCTCCCAAGAAAGACAGCCCTACTACCAAGGAAGCATTTGATAATTAGTTTTCCATTGCTGAGAATGAAGAGATATGTAGCCCCACTGCTCCAAGTACATAACTCTTTTTTTTTCTTTTTCCTTTTCCGTTTTTTTTTTTCCCTCATCCCCCTTCCCTCACCTCATAGTATGGTGGACGCCATGCCGCATTTCTCCCTGAAAATGGGAAACAACCGGGAAAGAGGGATATTTCCTCTCCTCGGCCGGCATGGGGCTGTTGCTTAGTTCACAGTCCAGAGAAATGGCTGCTACTTTAATAACCTTCAATATTTCAACAAAAACTCACTGTTATTATTTGGAGTTCCCCCCCAAGTCAGACCTGTTAAAAAAGAACTGTTTCACATTGCTGACAATTATAGATGTTAAGTCGCATGGACGCTGCTGCGTCCGCGCGGTTTTGGATTTCTATATAAAGTCCAGGGAAAATTCTGCCAGAAATTGCATAGCCCAGCTCACAGTACCAGTGAATTGCTGTAAGAAGTCTCTGGAATCAAAGTCTTTAGGTGCAGAGGGTCCGTTTCATTCTCAGCAGCTCCGAATTTATCTGGGCCGAGGGCGTGCCAGTTACACCCACTTTCCATGAGTCCCTAGGAGCCCCAAGTGTAAAAATCGTATACCTCTGGGTTAGGAGTCTTAGAAGATGGCTCCTGCCATGTGGATGATGCTGCAGCGGCCATTTTCCATGCAGGGAGACAGGGTGGGGAGGAAAGATCCACCCCCAGGCAGCACGGAGTTGTAGCCCAGTTCACAGTCCCAGTGCATTGCTATAAGAAGCTGCGCTGGATGCCTGAATGTGTTAGGTCTCTGGAATCAAAGTCTTTAGGCGCAGAGGGTCCCTCTATTCTTTCTTTGGAAACAACCTTTATTTGCAAACTGGAAGTAGACATACAGAACACCTTTACTGCTTTCACATCTGACTCTCCGTTTTATTTTTAAGAAGTCTGGCAACCTTTGAAAGTTGTAGAAGAATGATTAAGGTTGGTATTAAATCCTTTACATTTCTAGGGGCTGGAGCAATAGCACAGAGTGGAGGGCATTAGCCTTGCACACGGCTGACCTGGGTTTGATTCCCAGCATCCCATATGGTCCCCTGAGCACTGCCAGGAGTAATTTCTGCGTGCATGAGCCTGTGCATCCCTAGGTGTGACCCAAAAAGCAAAAATAAATGAATAAATAAAATAAATGCTTACATTTCTAAGTAGTCTTAGAAGTCTCATTGAATTAAATCTTGTTATATGACAGCAAAGAGGGACAAGATCAGTCAAAGGAAGCTGGAAGGGAATTTTACTTTTCATTTCTAAGGTGGTTGCCAGCTAATATTGTTCCTGAGGTGAGCCTGGGTCATGGTTGTAAGTTTATGTTCAGGATTCCCAAGCCAAGAAAATGTTGTTGAAAGAAACTGTTTCCTTTCTGTGAAATATAAAATAAACAGAAGTCCCACTGTGATGGACCTCTCCACAAAGCGGGCGCTGCTGTGGCAGGAGTTACTCCAGTGGCTCAGTGAGATAATGCTGAGAGGGGTGGAGATTTCTTAGAATGGCAATTGGCATGCACAAAGCTCTGTGTGGAGCAGTCCAGAAAAGCAGCCTGTTCTAGATGAAGAATAGAGGGCAGGAAGGTTGGAGAAGAGAGTTGAGGGGTCATATTCACAAATATTTTTCCCCTTTTAGTTAATAACGATTTCTAAGGAATTCAATTTGTTTTAAAAACACATTTAAAAGACAGACAATATATAACATATACATCTAAGTGGGTAGAAATGTGTGCAAGCATGAGTGTGTATCTCTACATTAGCTCTGATGATGGAGACAGCTGGAGAGCTATCTTTAGGGCTAGGCATTTTGTATTAGTCATCTTTTTAAATAGCCATAAAAGCCTAGTTCTGTTTTTGTAAAACAGACTCAGTGATTTTTGCACATATATATACATACACACACACATATATATACACATACATATGCATCTATACATATACACATATACGTGTGTGTATGTATAACACATGCATAACAATTTGGGGGCAAGGAATTCTGAGTATTAAGTCACCGTATATGGCTATCCACTTTAAATCTCATGTTTTATATATTCAGGAGTGCATTGGGACTGACAGAGCCATCTCTCTTCCACCCTGCTCGATTCAGAGCAGTAGCTTTCTTCCTTCAAGAGAAATTGGCGTGTGTGTCAATTGCCCTACTTACTTTGACCTTCATGTTAGGCGAGGCTTTTATTGTCATTTAAACAAAGATGCTGAGGATAAACCATTTTATCTTCAAGAAGCTTAGGAGAAACCATAAGGCAAAGTATTTTGCCCTCGAAATAAATGCATCTCTTGACGATTTATTGGCAGATATATCTAGGTGACAATAGATTCCTAAATTGAATATTCTGCCTGAGGAATGGCCTCTGATGTGCATTAAGTCCTGTATTGTAATAACCACACCTCTCAATTTGTACGGATATACTCTCCTGATTATATTATGCATCAATCTTTAGGACAATTGTCAGACTGTGGCTTGCTACCTGAGCAGTCAGAGTAAATGGATGTTTCTTGGCACAAAACTGACGAGTCAAGGAAAATCTTTGAAAGCATCTGAGAGGGAGGCCTCTGGCACTTCTTACGATTAGTCTTAAATATATACTTTTTCTGTTCAAAGTGCCACATTATTTAAGACTCGCATTGCTCCTTACTGTAGTTTCTCAGGTCTGCTGTTACTGCTGCGTATGAGATAGGAGAGAGTCACAGGTCACTGGGTGTAGGGACTCCTTCCTGTCACCCCCCACCTGGGTCTGTCCTTCACTCCTGCACTCTCTTCTCCTTTATTCCATAGACATTTGTGAGGGCCAAACAAGGCCAGTTGCTCCATTAAGTGCGGCATTTGGTGTCGATAAAATCTCCTACAGTTCCTATTTCTTGGAGCTCCTGAGAGTTGCAATACGATCTGGACTACAGGTCTTTCTGTCTGATGCTCAACTTCTCTTCAGTCCAGCTCACTGGATAATCTCCTCCCCTGTCTGCTAGGGTAGGGAGGAATTGGCATGCTTCTCTTTCGAGAAATGCATTGGTATTTTTTATCGAGACCAGTCCTGCTTTAAAATCTTAGACTGAAACTTCACAAAACTAAAAGCAAAACAAAGCAACAGCAACAACAAAACATTGAAGAACACTTAAAAAAAATCTTAGATGGGGGCTGGAGTGATAAGACAGTGGGTAGGGCATTTGTCTTGCACGCAGCTGACCCGGGTTCAATTCCCAGCATCCCATATGGCCCTCTGAGCACCGCCGGGGTAATTCCTGAGTGCAGAGCCAGGGGTGACCTCTGTACATCACCGGATGTGACCCAAAAAGAAAAAAGAATCTTAGACTGACTCTTGGACATCCAAAGTTTAGTGTTCTAAACCTTGTTCTTCAATGAAATTTGCAGTAATCAATATTATTTTTAATAATATTATTTTGGGGGACTGGAGCAACAGTACAGCAGGTAGGGCGTCTTCCTTGCATGCAGCTGACCTGAGTTCGATCCCTGGCATCCCATATGTCCCTTGAACACTGTCAGGAGAAATTCCTGAGGAGCCAGGAGTAACCCCTGAGCATTGCTGGATGTGACCCAAAAGCCAAAAAAAATTATTTTGGAATTTTGGAGTAACAATTTAGTATTACCAAAAGCACTACAGAAGTATTACTAAGTTTTAGTATTACTTCTAGTAATACTTAGTAATATAAACTACAATGATTATTTTTATTTGGCTTTTAGGCAAGGAGGAAATTGGGCCACACCCATTGCTGCTTATCTGCTATTCCAGGTTCTGTGCTCAGGAATGGCCCCTGGCAGTGAAGGGAATAACCCCAAGTTTCTTGGGGAATGAAACTGGGTTGGCTACTCTGTGATCCCAGGTCATTTCTAGTGGTGCTTGGCGAGACGATGTCATGCCAGGAATTGAACCTGGTCGGCTATACATAAGGAAAGACTAACCCCTGTACTTTCTCTCTGGCCCCCAGATTACTTTAAATCATATGAAAAGACTCAATTATACTTGAACTATGTTGCATTTTTGACTATTTGTGTTTTTTTTAATGATTTAATTTGATTGCTGTGATTATTTTATTGTCCAGATCTGTTTCATTTTGTCAAGTGATTATTATAGAACGTACAGTACACCTCTAATTTATCACAGCCTAGTTTGGTATAATTCTATAGCACTTCATATGGGATGAAATTTCTACCAATATATTAATATTTTCCCTTTCCTTTGTGCTGTCACTGTCACTGTCACTGTCACTGTCATCCCATTGCTCATCAATTTACTTGAGCGGAAACCAGTAAGTCTCCATTGTGAGACTTGTTACTGTTTTTGGCATATCAAATACGCAGCCCCTTTGTGTTATATATATATATGATTTATTTTTATTTATACTAAAGCAAGATAGTTTTTATTAAAACTTACTTAGAAAGATGTAAGGAGAGGGAAAGAGAGAAGCATGTATTCAGGTGAGAAAGAAGGCTTCTCTAGGATGGAGAAAGCAAGCAAAGAAAAAGACAAGCAAGTGAGATACATGATCAGAGGAGAACCCAGGATTGAAGAGCAAGCCATAGATTTTATTTTTAGATATATTACAGATTTTAAGATATATGACTAGTATTTTTGCCTAAAACAGTTAATTATATTTTAAAGAGATTTAGAAAGAAAAAATTGTATTCATATTATAACCTTGACATTTCTCTTGATTTTTTTTACTACTGATATTCTTGTGTATGTCCAAATTTTAATATTGTTTAATATTCTCTTTCTGAAATCTTTCTTTAACATATTCTACTGGGGGGATGTGTCACACCGAATGGTACTTAGAGACAGCTCCTGACTTTGTGCTGAGGACTTACCTGGAATAGTATTTATCTATTTATCTACTATTAAATCCTTGCAGTGTATTTATTTCATTCTGTGCATTACTCTTTTTTCCTTTTTCATATTTTGGATATTCCAATTGTTTTTTATGCATTCCATTTTCCCTATTATGTTTATGCTTCTCTTTAATGCTTCTCTTTATCTCCTTTAGCAATGGAATATTTTTCGACCAGTCATTTTAATTTAATTTAACCAATTGTGCTTATCACATCTGATTCTGTTCCTATTAAATAATACTTCTTGTGGTTGCTTGTTTCTTGTGTATCTAGCTACTTTTCAGTGCTGGACCTTCTAAATTTTGTGTACCACATCTTGTATTCATTTAGAAAATGATAAGCTTTATTTTAATATGTGTTTTGGTTAGTTGGAATAAGTTTTCCATGACTTGCTTTCAAACTTAGGCTAAGTACAGAAAACACTTTATTATAGGGTTAATCTACTTCATCTCTAAAGTGCAAACTTTTTTGAGGAGAAGACAATAGATTCTCAACCTTGTAGAATTCTACGATTTTTCCATCTGTAGTTTCCTAATGACTGTTCTTCCCTTTGAAAATTTTGTTTGCTAGACTGGGGGGTTCTTGACCTCTGCATAAGCAGGCCATTCAAAGCCTTATGGGAAGTGGGGGGGATCTCCTATGCAGACAAATCTTCCTTTGTCCTCAAAACTCTAACTGCTTTGTCTTTCTTGAACCCTGTATCATGTTTTATTAAGAAATTCAAGCTTTGAGTTTTCTCTCCTTACTCTTTAACCTTCGAAATTCTCCCCATTCTAAGTCCCTACCTTGGTTATAATCAAAAGTCTCATCCATTTTTTTCTCATTTTCTTTTCCCTAAGAGATCACCATTTTCACTGTCTCCATTCAATATATGAAAGCAGAGTAGTTATCTCATATATTTTGCCTTATTTATGACTTTTATAGTAAGAAGGTACTGTCCATAACACTTTTTCCTCCATGAAAGGGAACTGGAATAATATATTACCTTTTAAAAGTTTTAAAAAATAATTCTTATTATTTTATGTGTAGCAGGACTTTATAACAAAAATTTTTAATAGAAACCATAAGAGAAAGATATCAAAGATCAGAGTAAAATAAATCAAAGATGTATTTCTCTATGGAGTATTATAAAAATGAGTAACCAAAAATCCAGTTATGTGATTCAGAATCCTTATCAAAGTGATGGGCATATAAGAATATATAGTAGAAAATGAAAGTGGTTTTTGTTGGGGGGCTTTCCTTTTATAAATAATTATTAAATTGTAGTTTAGGTACCAAGGTTACAATAGAGTTAATATTTTTGATATTGATGTATAAATTTCTGCATCTCACCACCACTGGCAAGTCCCAAACCTTCCTCTACTGTTGAATGATGTTTCTCAAAGGAGTTTGTGCTCTACTGTGAACCTGGCTTCACAATAGATAGTGGTAAGGGATATGCACTTCTTTCAGCCTAATGAGACGGGCTTTAATATGATTCTGTGTTAGAAGTTGTTATGTATTTCAAGAAATTGGGAGAAACCAGGCCCATCTGAGAAATTTAAAGCATGAAGGGCAGGGCTTAGCAACTGCTGACAGGTAAGTCACAAGAGAGGTAATTGTATTGAAAATAACATTTTCTCCCAAACTCCAGTTTTTCAAGGTAAAGGATGCACTGGAATTCCCTATAAATCAAACATGGGCTATTCATGAGAAAGTGAAAATGAGAGAGAATTAAACATTGACTAAAGTTCTGACTCTATTATGAGACAGAATTCTATTAAAAAATTGGGAAGTGTGACTTAAGTGATGAGAAAATCTGCCAACATTAGTTGTAAAATCATGTTTGAAAAAACTAGCCCTAGTGAAAAAAATTTAAGAAGTCAGTGGGAGGTAAAAGAAAGTATCTCTAACCAACAGGTTGTGCTTACTCTTTGATAATAGAATTTTATAAAGTACTTGGTTGACAACAGAACTCCAAGTACTTTATAAAGAATATCAGGTTGCTTAGCCCATAGGGATGAGTCCATCCTATTTCAAGAAATACTCTTTTTCAGATTCTCTCAAAGACTGAGAGAGTTTAGGGAACCTAACTCAGTTCAGAGAAATGAGAAGTAAAAGAAAAATCTCCTTGACAGCTACTGGAAAACTACTTCCTAATAAGAGGATAATGAGAAAGGAAACTGAATGAGCAACAAACATTCCTTGCTTCTTCTTCCTGATTTGAACCTGATTGTATTTCTGACAGTGGTATTCATCTTGTGACCATGAAGCAGGAGAGGGGAGTGTGAGATTGAGTTCTTGGTGCAAGAACTGCATCAGAGCTGGTAAATTCAGTTACTCATGCAGAAGAAGACTGGATGTAAACTCTTCTGTTCATTCATAGTGGCAGCTGGGTCTATTTTTCCATTAGGCCCATTCAAGGTTTATTTAGAGTGATCTATTTGACTAGCTTTAAGTCCATTACTCAACCATTTTGTTTGCTACCAGTATCTTTGTGATAAGATTTTCTATCACTTCACTTGTCACTTGTAGTCCTGTTGATCTTCGATTTGCTCAAGTGTGCGCCAGTAACGTTTCCATTTGTCCCTGTCGTGAGCTAGTGTAGCCCAATGATACCTGCTTGCTCCAGGAACAGAAAGAGCCTCAAATCGTTCACTCAGAGATTTGACGAAGAAATCTGACCATCTAGTTGGTGGGCAGCCACGAGGTCTTCTGACGTCCCGTGAAATCCAGTCTGTAACAGCTCTAGTCCAACGGTCATCTCTGAATCGCATTACCTGACCGGCCCATCTGATTTTTGATGCCTTGGCAAACGAGACAGCATTCCTGATTTTTGACCATCAACGGAGGTCAGAACTCCGGATTCCTTCTCTCACTTGAGTGAGACACGATATTCCTAGCATAGCTCTTTCGAATTCTCTTTGGGATACCCTAATAGCATTCTCATCCTGCTTGCGTAGGGCCCAGGTCTTTGTTAGTGCAGGAAGAATGGTGGAATCGAAAAGATGTGCCCAGAGTTGGAGATTTCCTAATGAGTCAGAAAGTGTTAAACTTCTCACATGAAATTTAAAACATTAATTAACATAAAGCATATAAAATTTCTCATTTTTTAACCGTCTGAGTCAAAAACCCAAGTGTTCTATCTATGTTGAAATGAACAGTGACTCAGGACCAGAAATCTGACCTGGGGGGTTAGATAGCTTATGATATCAGTAGTAATCTTTTTTTTTTTTTTTTTTTAAATTTTTTATTGTGGAAAGTTACAAAGTTACAAAGTTTTCAGGTTTAAATCTCAGTTATACAATGCTCGAATACCCATCCCTTCACCAGTGCTCATATTCCACCACCAAGAATCCCAGTATAGCTCCACCCCGCCCCCTCACACCCCAAACACCCCCACGCCCCTAGCCCCCCCACCCTAAGCCCCCCCCCGCCTGTGTAACTAATAAATTTCACTTTACTTTCACTTTGATTGCATACAATATTTCAACAAAACTCACTATTATTGTTTGGAGAGTCTCTCCCCTAAAGTCAGACCTGCTGAAAAGGAAGCATTAGGTAATTTGTTTTCCATTGCTGAGGATGAAGAAGTGTGAGGTCGAGTGACCACACTTAGCGGCCTCTCAGTTTTGGGTTTCTGTAATTTAGTATTTTAGTAACTAAGTCCAGAGAGATATCTGCCAGAAGTTGCATCGTTGCCAACTTGTACTTCTCAGTTACATTATACTCCACATATGAGTGCAATCTTTCTATGTCTGTCTCTTTCTTTCTGACTCATTTCACTCAACATGATACTTTCCATGTTGATCCACTTGTATGCAAATTTCATGACTTCATGTTTCCTGACAGCTACATAGTATTCCATTGTGTAAATATACCAGAGTTTCTTTAGCCAATCATCTGTTTTCGGGCACTCTGGTTTTTTCCATATTGTGGCTATTGTGAACAGAGCGGCAATGAACATGGAAATGCAGATGTCATCTCTACTATACCTTTTTGCCTCTCCGGGATATATTCCCAGGAGTGGTATTGCTGGGTCAAATGGGAGCTCAATTTCTAACTTTTTGAGAATCGTCCATATTGTTTTCCAAAAGGGCTGAACCAGTCGGCATTCCCACCAGCAGTGAAGGAGAGTCCCTTTCTCCCCACATCCACGCCAACACCAGTTGCTTTTGTTTTTGGGGATGTGGGCCAGTCTCTGTGGTGTGAGATGATATCTCATTGTTGTTTTGATCTGCATTTCCCTGATGATTAGTGATGTTGAACATTTTCTCATGTGCCTCTTAGCCATTCGGATTTCTTCTTTGGAAAAGTTTCTGTTCATTTCATCAGCCCATTTTTTGATCGGGTTGGCAGTTTTCTTCTTGTGGAGTTCAACCAGTGCATTGTATATCCTTGTTATCAACCCTTTATCGGATGGGTACTGCATAAATATCCTTTCCCATTCTGTAGACTGTCTTTGTATTTTGGTCACTGTTTCTTTTGAGTTGCAGAAGCTCCTTAGTTTGAGATAGTCCCATTTATTTATCTTTGTTTTCACTAGCTTAGCCAGTGGCGTGTCAGCTTTGAAGATACCTTTGGCTTCAATGTCGTGGAGGGTTTTGCCGACCTTATCTTCAATGTACCTTAGGGATTCTGGTCTGATGTTGAGGTCTTTAATCCAGTTTGATCTGATTTTTGTACATGGTGATAGATGGAGGTCTAAGCCCATTTTTTTGCATGTAGCCGTCCAGTTTTGCCAGCACAATTTGTTAAACATGCTTTCCTTGCTCCACTTCACATTTCTTGCTCCCTTATCAAAGATTAGATGATCATATATTTGGGGGTGTATGTCAGAGTATTCAACCCTGTTCCATTGGTCTGCCGCTCTGCCTTTGTTCCAGTACCATGCTGTTTTAATGACTACCGCTTTGTAGTAGAGTTGGAAGTTGGGGAGGTTGATTCCTCCCATTTTCTTTTTCCCAAGGATTGCTTTAGCTATTCGTGGGGGCTTATTGTTCCATATGAATTTCAGGAGCGCTTGCTCCATTTCTTTGAAGAATGTCAAGGGTATCCCTATAGGGATCGCATTGAATTTGTACAATGCTTTGGGGAGAATTGCCATTTTGACAATATTAATTCTTCCAATCCATGAGCAGGGGATGTCTTTCCATTTCCTCGTGTCCTCTTTTATTTCCTGAAGTAGTGTTTTATAGTTTTCATTATACAAGTCCTTTACCTCCTTTGTTAAGCTGATTCCGAGGTATTTGATTTTTTGAGGCGCAATTGTGAATGGGATTGCTTTTCTCAGGTCACTTTCTTCTCTCTCATTATTTGCATATAGGAAAGCCACGGACTTTTGGGTATTGATTCTATAGCCTGCAACTTTACTGTACGAGTCTATTGTTTCTAGGAGTTTCTTGGTAGAGGTTTTAGGGTTCTCTAAGTATAGTATCATATCATCTGCGAATAGTGAGAGCTTGATTTCTTCCTTTCCTACCTGAATGCCCTTAATATCTTTTTCTTGCCTAATCGCTATTGCAAGTACTTCCAGTACTATATTGAACAGAAGTGGAGAGAGTGGGCATCCTTGTCTCGTCCCTGTTCTCAGAGGGAAGGCTCTTAGTTTTTCCCCATTGAGGACAATGCTTGCCATAGGCTTGTGATAAATGGCTTTGACTATATTGAGGAAGGTCCCTTCTATACCTATTTTGGCTAGTGTTTTCATCATAAACGGATGCTGGATCTTGTCAAATGCTTTCTCTGCATCTATTGATATGATTATGTGATTTTTATCTTTTCTTTTGTTGATATGGTGGATTATGTTGATTGATTTCCGGATGTTAAACCATCCTTGCATCCCCGGGATGAATCCCACTTGGTCGTGGTGTATGATCTTTTTGATAAGTTGTTGAATTCTATTTGCTAATATTTTGTTGAGAATTTTTGCATCTGTGTTCATCAGGGATATTGGCCTGTAGTTTTCTTTTTTTGTGGTGTCTTTGTTTGCTTTTGGTATTAGGGAGATATGAGCCTCATAGAAACTGTTAGGGAGGGTTTCTGTTTCTTCAATTTCCTGGAAGAGCTTGAGAAGGACTGGCAAAAGGTCCTCTTTAAATGTTTGGAAGAACTCACTAGTGAATCCGTCTGGACCTGGGCTTTTGTTTTTGGGGAGACTTTTGATTACCATTTCAATTTCCTTGATGTTAATTGGACTATTCAGATACTCCAGGTCTTCTTGGTTCAGCCTTGGGAGATTATAGGAGTCGAGGAATTTATCCATTTCTTCTAGATTGTCTTGTTTCGTGGCATAGAGATTTTCAAAGTAGTCTCTGATGATCTTTTGAATTTCATTGGTTTCTGTCGTGATGTCCCCCTTTTCATTTCTGATTCGGCTTATAAGGGTTCTCTCTCTCTCTTTCTTTGTGAGTCTTGCTAGTGGTTTATCAATCTTGTTTATTTTCTCGAAGAACCAGCTCTTGGTTTCATTGATCTTCCGGATTGTCTTTTGGGTTTCCATGTCATTAATTTCTGCTCTAAGTTTTATTATCTCTTTCCTTCTGCCTGGTTTTGGCTCCTTTTGTTGGTCCTTTTCTAAGGTCTTGAGCTGTGAAGTCAAGTTATTTATGTGGGCCCTTTCTTCCTTCCTGAGATATGCTTGCAGAGCTATAAATTTTCCCCTTAAAACGGCTTTAGCTGCGTCCCACAGGTTCTGGTAGCTCGTGTCTTCATTCTCATTTGTTTCTAGGTACCTTTTGATTTCTTCCTTGATTTCCTTCCTGACCCACTCATTGTTCAATATCGAGCTATTTAATTTCCAGGTGTTTGATTTGGTTTTCTGCATCTGTCCACAGTTAAGTTTTATCTTCAGTGCATCATGGTCTGAAAAGATAGCTGGTACAATGTCTATCTTGTTGATTCTGTTGAGGTATGTTGTGTGGCCCAGCGCATGGTCTATTCTGGAAAATGTTCCATGTGCACTGGAAAAGAATGTGTATTCCTTTTTTTGGGGATATAAAGCCCTGTATAGATCTATTAGCCCTCTCTCTTCTATTTCTTCCTTCAAAGTCAGTATTTCATTGGTGAGTTTTAATCTTCTAGATCTGTCCAGAGGAGACAGTGCAGTGTTGAAGTCTCCAACTACTATTGTGTTGCTCGAGATGTCCTTCTCGAGGTCTCTTAGCAGCTGTTGTAGGTATTTAGCTGGTCCCTCATTGGGTGCGTAGACATTCAGGAGTGTGATTTCTTCCTGATGTACACATCCCTTGATTAATAAAAAGTGGCCTTCACTATCCCTTCTAATCTTTTTCAACCTGAAGTCTATGTTGTCCGATACTAGTAAAGCCACTCCGGCTTTCTTGAGGGAGTTATTTGCTTGCAGGATTGTTTTCCATCCTTTGACTTTGAGTCTGTGTTTGTTCTGGCTATTCAGATGTGTTTCTTGCAGGCAACAGAAGGTTGGGTTGAGTCTCTGAATCCATTTTGCCAGTCTGTGTCTCTTAATTGGTGAATTCAGACCATTGACATTAAGGGAGATTATTGTTATGGGATTTTGTGCCGTCTTTGTGCAAGGGTTTGTTGTGCTTGTAGAGGTTGTTCTTGTCTTACAATAGCCCCTTTAGTGCTTCTTTTAGGTTTGGTTTTGAGTCTATGAAGTTCCTGCGCTGTTGTTTATCCCCAAAGTAGTGTATGATTCCTTCTAGTTTGAATGAGAGTTTAGCCGGATAAAGTATTCTTGGTGAAGCGTTGATTTCATTGAGTTTTTTCACTATATCCCACCATTGCCTTCGAGCTTGGAGGGTTTCCTCTGATAGATCTGCTGTGAGCCTAAGGGGTGCTCCTTTGTATGTGATTTCCTTCTTGGACCTTGCTGCTTGGAGTATTGTGTCTCTCTGGAAGATGTCCATCATTGTAACTATGATATGTCTTGGGGTTTTTCTGTTAGGATCTCTTTTAGCTGGCACTCTTCGGGCGCCTTGAATCTGGATGCCTGCATTGTCCAGCTGTGGGAAGTTTTCCGCAATGATTTGTTTGACTGTGTCTTTTTCGTTGGGGTTGGTTCCCTGTGGTTCTGGTAGTCCAATGATTCTAATGTTGTTCCTCTTGAATTCATCCCCTAGGACTCTGATTCTGGCTAGAGCTATTTTGAGGTCTCTTGCCATGGTTTGATGTTGCCTGTAGGCCTCTTGCAGCTCATCTTCAAGCATACTGATTCTGTCTTCGGCTGCAGTCATCCTATTGTTGAGGGCAGTCAGAGAGTTTTTGATTTCATGTACGGAATCCTTCATTTCTTTTTGAAGGTTTTTTATTTCTGCTCTCATTTCTTCCCGTATTTTGTCGGCTGTCTGTTGTATTGTTTCCGCCAGGTCTTCCTTGAAGTTGTCCATCTTTGCATTGAGTTGATTGAACATGTTGAGGATTTCAAGTCTGAATTCTTTCTCAGAGAGGTCAAGTTTGTAGGAGGCGCCCATTGAGGTTTCCGGATTCCTTTGATCGTCCTCTGGTTGCAATGGGGATTTTCGCTGTTTCTTCATGTTGTTTGTGGTGATATGAAAGAGGGCTCTTGATGATGAGTGTCCCTGTTTCCTTTTGTTGTGAAAAAGGATTGTGGATAGGCTCAGTTAATAGTGGTTGGCTTTTTACTTGCCGGTGTAGAACCTGGTCTCCTACTGAGATGTTCTTATTGGAAGTCTTGTGTTTTATTGTCCTACTGCTTGCGAATAGCTAGGATGTTAGTCTTGGATAGGATGTTGAGAAAACTACTTTCCGCCGCGTTAGCGGCGGCCGCCGGTAATGAGGCCACGCCCACTTTTCTTAGGCCACGCCCCCTGGTGGTTAGGCCACGCCCCTTTCCCACAGACCTTTGCGGGAAGACAGGACGGCGGCGGCGCTTGGGGTCGGCGTGCCGGCCACTCGGCCGGCAGTCCGGAGGGGAGGGAAGCCCGGGGTGCTCAGGGCCGCGGAGCAGGCTGGGTCCGGAAGGGCGGGTCGAGGGAGCGTCACAGACCTTTGCCGGAAGACAGGACGGCGGCGGCGCTTGGGGTCGGCGTGCCGGCCACTCGGCCGGCAGTCCGGAGGGGAGGGAAGATATCAGTAGTAATCTTAATGTCAGAAAAACCATCTCTATGGCAGATGTCAGGGAACAAAAGGGATCAATGTTTCTTCTGTTTGCTATTTGATAACTTTGAATATATACCAACATACATAGCTGTTGTAATGGCCTCCCGGTGCAACAAGACTATTTCCCCTCTGCTCAGTGTATGACAAAATACTTATACATTGAATTGTAGAATGTCGTCTTTTATATTATTATGGTGATATGATAATGTGGACTTTGTAGTATTTGCCCACAAAGCAAATGTGACTTTGCTGTCCTTGTGAATTGCAGTCTTGTTCATGGATTTATTTATAAATCTTCCTTCTTGCAGGGTAGTGGCGATAGCTGAATTATCCTGACATTTGAGAGTGTGGAGCCAGGGAATGATTCTGACAACTGGCCAGAAGTCAGATCATCTCTATCCTGAATGGTCGAGAAGCATCAGGAATTCAATGGCTCTGTGGCCGAGCGGGGAAGAGGATGACCAGCACTCACAGAGGCAATGTGGAGACTTACAGGAGAACCAAGTCTTGTCAGGGAAGTTCTTCTGGTCAGGACACTGAGGCCCCTCCTGTGACTGGTACTTCCTAGAGCTCTGTTGATGCTGACACATTTCTCTGAGGAGGTTAAGTTTAAAAATAGACTGCTGTATTCTGGAGAGACATTCTGATGCCATTGGTCTCACAAAGCCACCCGACTGCAGCCCTATCAGTGCCATGTTCGTGCTTTCACTGCAACTGCGCATTCACTCTATTGTTTATTGTTGTCACTGAAGTGCTTTGCTTTCTTTTCATTTGCACATTTCTGAATTGTCTGAGTATAGAGTTTGGAATAAAGCCTTCAATATACATCCGGTTAGTGAGGGAGCTTTTTTACCTCTTTCCCTCCCCAAATGCTATTGAAATTATAGCCCTGAACAATAGGGTAACATTCGTATACTGAGGCCCCATTAAATTATTATTTTTTAATAGTGGAAATGTTTCTGAAATTGACTGGTACAATGAAAACATGCTGAGTCTTCACTATATTATTACTTTTTGGCAGCGGGAGGGGTTGAGAAAATGGAATAAAACGGTTCCAAAATCTCAGCAGTACATGATGGGGGCACTAAACACATACTTACACTTTTTATTTTAAAATAAGATCTGGAAAATATAGTGGAGAAGGAAGTTTATCTGAGAAAGTTCACTTTAGAAGGAACAGGGCAACTAAATTATTATTATTGCCATAATGGTGATTTGAAAAAGAAATCCACATCCTTAGTGCTTATCCTGTTGTTGGTTGTTTTTTATCCTGAGCTGTTCAGTCTCTTTGCAGCTTTGTCCACATTTCAGAGTTTGCTCACTCTGGTTAATGACTTTAAAATAGTCAACTCTTCCTGAATGTTCTCTCGGGTCAGTGGCACCTGGTAAAGAAGGGAAGAAACTGACAAAGATCAAAACTCTGCCCCAAATGCAAAAGACCATGGACTGTATATCCCAGTTTCCCCAGCCGCCCCTGATTGGTCCATGGCTCCCTGGTGGGAGTTCTCAGCCTGATAAATCACAGGCTGCCCCTCCAGACACCAGAGTGGGGATGGGGAGGCCAGATGGAAGAAAGTGTGCCTGGCCCTCTGTCACCACTGGCCGGCTGCCATCACTCGGACACTCTGTACTCCTTGCCGGGGGAATGTCACTATCCTGCCTGCATGACAGGCTGGCCATCGTCAGAGTTCTCCCAAGCAAGATGCAACACTGCGCCATGTTGTCATGGTTACTTAGCCATTTCCCTAGAGTTGTGACATCAGTGTCTCCAAGGGGCAAGAGCTCTACTTCATGCATATGCATTAACTCGGCAGGGGCCTTGCCACATCTGAGTGCCTCACAATATTTTCAGTAGAAAATGGAAGGAGAAGGAGAGAAAGGTGACATAGAGAATGAAAGTGAAAATGACAGGAGGGCACATTATTAAATGAATGAAGGTGCCCACTGGCCAAATTGGGAGAAGGCTCTGGGAAGGGTTAATGCTGCACTGGGATTCCTGGCTTTAAATGAACCATCTGCTTGGTCACGCCAGGCTCTCACTCACATGTTCAGAGCTTTATACTTTTTTAGATGACTTTCACAGACAATATTGAATTTCACTCTCATAGCCCCCTGTGACACAAATTTGACCAGGGAGACCATCAACATGGATCAGATGCAAAAACTGAGACTCAGAGTAGCCAGGCACCTTGGAAAGCTCATACTAGACTCAATGTTTCCATTGCAATCTTTTTTTCACTTCTGGAGCTCAAATCTAGGGCCTCACACACAGAAAGGTAAGTGGGTAAGTGTTTTACTGCTGAGATACCGCCCTAGTCTTAGACAACACATATCTAACCTTCCAGCTCATCATTTGTTTCAGTTTCTACTAACCTCCAGTCTCTAGGACCTAATATCTTTCTAATGGCAGAAATTTTGGTGAGACCAGTATTAAATGGTGTCTTATCTTCTCTACTCATCCGAGTTCTTCCCACATGAACTTGGGGTGTGTGTGTGTGTGTGTGTGTGTGTGTGTGTGTGTGTGTGTGTGTGCAGCACTTCCCACATAGTAGGCATTAATGAATAGTGAACTGAGCTACAGTTCATGTCAGAGGGACCCCAGGGTTCCATAAAAAACCCATCTACTCTCTGCATTGCAAATGTACCAATGCCAAATTAGGAGTTAATGCTATGTAAGACAAAATAGTGATATTTTAAGAGCAGGCCTTCTGAATGGGAGGGGAGTCCAGTTCCTGCAATAGAACTTTGTCACCCTCCCTTCCCCCTGCCCTGGACTGGTAACCTGCTTCAGTTTACTTGACACAGGGTCTGCCTGTCACTGTGTCAGCTATTTGCACCCCGTGGAACAGTGCAGGGGCCCTGTGCTCAGGTGCAGGCAACAACTGAGGGAGCAGAAAAGCTAGTAGGTACAAGATTACTTAATGCCGTGTAATTGTCACATTAAGGAAATCCTGCTGTTTGTCACAAGTTATTTAACAGTTGAAGTGGCTAAGTTGGAACCATTAAAGGTAGACCAAACCAGAGGTATTTCCTAAGTAAATGGTGCATAGGGAGAGTCCAATCATATGAAAGTTCTTGTGGCTTTTTTGGGCCCAACAAGCTCTGGTAAATTTGAATTTGGGGAAAATATCTGTTCAGGGGCTGGGTTTGTAACAGACAAGTCACTAAGGTAGCACAGACATCAGCATGCGTCTGGGGGTTGAGAAGTGTGTCTTATATCCCGCTATGCCTTCCAGTGAGACCTCCTTAGAAAGAGTGAAGGTGGCTCAAGTTTTCTATTTTACTTGTAAGGATGATAGGTGAGCCAGTTTTGTGTGGCCTTTGATTCTAAACCCCAAACGCAGCTGGAATGAAGTCAGGCTTGTCCTATATTCCAAGGCAACTACTTCACAGTCCAATATTTAGCAGCTTAAAACAACCACAAATTTATCTTGAGATTTTGGTAGCGGTAAGCTGGGCTAGTCCTGGCTCATGGATTATGGTCATGGTGATAGAAAGCATCATTTCCATGCTTGAGGTCTTGGTGTGAATGGCAAAGCTGGGATCAACTGGCAGTGCTTACTTGAACTCCTACCTGTCACCAGAATAGTTGAATATTTCCCATGGTATCTCAAGGCACCTATTATGAGTGTTTCCAAGGACCAAGGAGAATGCCAAAAGTCCTTTAATCTAGCCCTGGAGATTTAAGAGTCTCACTTGTGTCACGTTCTATAGCTGAAGAAGTCTCGAGGGTGAGTCTAGTTCAAAAGGTGGGGGTTGGGCCTGGAGCAATAGCACAGCGGGTAGGGCATTTGTCTTGCACGAGGCCAACCCAAGTTCAATTGCCAGCATCCCATATGGTTCCCCGAGCACTGCCGGGAGTAATTCCTGAGTGCATGAGCCAGGAGTAACCTCTGTGCATCGCTGGGTGTGACCTCCCAAAAGACAACAGACAAACAAAAGGTGGGGATTACATGCCACCTTTCAATGAGAGGAACAGCCAATATGTGCTGTCATCATTAATGCAGGCTCCTTGTTCCCTCAATTGGCATTTGAGAGAATTTGTATTTGCACTTAGTGTCAGGAGAATGTTGGATATATAGAGAGAAATCTGGGGAGTCCTGTCTTGTTATGGTAATTCTCTGTCCCTCTTGTTTCCTTTACTTTTGTAACCCACCATATCCTGTAGCACTTTGCTTGTCTATATGCCAAACAGGAAAAAGAACCATTCAGGAGTTAGTAGATGTTGTGGTAAGTGTGAATTCCCCAGCAGTACTCTTTAGAGCCAAAAGGAATGAATTGCTAGTGGTAGAATTTGATATGCTGTTGGATAAAATCTTTTAAGACAGGAAACTCTTTGCAATTCTCCAAATTCTACTGGAAAATGTGGAAGTAAAAAGGGCTTCTTACTCTTCTGAGAAGGACACAATGTTTTTAACTAAAGAGGTTGTTTAGTAACCAATGCATGAGTGTTTGTACACAGATTTCCTTTAAAGCTCTCTTATGCCTTCAATGTGCCTTGAGTGTGTAATGGTACCAGGCACAGTGTTGAATTGGGGAGGGACTGTCACCCTGATTTGGAGGAAGACAATGAGATGATGACAAGATCAATTTCTTCCTTCCTATATCTGCTTCCTCACTGATGAAAACAAGAAATTGCAACATTCGCCTTCTTGAGAGATGCTTCTTTAAGCCAACCCCGCGAGCTTTCTGCATCTTCTGAGTAGTAGGAACTCAGGCTTTGGTGGCTCCTTCCTTACCCCTCTCTACGCCCTCTGCTTTCCACCCTCAGCTCAGGCAGGTAGCTTTACTCGCTAGGTGGCCCTACACTTTCTGTTCTGACTCATATTTGGAACATTTCTCCTGATAAAACATTTCACATTCATTCTATCTCTGCATAACACATTGACACAGCACAATATTTAAAATTAAAACAACAACAACAAAAACAATAAAAAACACCAAAGTTCAGTAACTCAGAAGGTAAATTAAAACAAAACAAAACACTACTTGAAGATAGCACCTCTTTCTCTATGACTGATAGAGAAAACTGTTTACAGACTTGATGAAAGATAGTTAGATAGTGTAACAAGTGTCCATCCTGTGATCCTTATTGGAAGATGGATCAATATAATATTTTCAGGCTTTGTCACAACCAAGGCCCTATTTACACTGTTTGAAGCTAAGCTGTAGCAAGGGATTAAACTGCTCACGTTAGATGCCGAGCAGGTGAGTTCTGGATCCTGGTAACCTGATAATCTTTCCTCCATGTCTTTGCTTTCTGTGTGTTTACTCCCTGATTCTAGGTCAGTTTAAGGCTGCTGACAGGTGCTGAATAATGCAGGATCTGACAATCAGAGCCACCCATGTCCATGGACACCAATAAAGCTTTTTGGCCAAAATGGGAGCTTTGGAGTTGCCAGATTATGAGTGGGAACTAGATAATGTTTAAGTGGAGGCATGTTCAACAACGAATTCCAGATCTCTGTTTTTTTTTTAAACTTTTAATTTTAGGCACTGTGGTTTAGAATACTATTAACTATAGGGTTTTATACATTCCAGTACCTTCCACCAGAGTGTCCACATCCCTTCACCACTGTCCCTATGTCCCCTCTCTTTCTCAAAGTTCCCATCTCTCCCCTGTGGTAAGCTTCCTATTAAAGAGCAATTCTCAGTTTCTGCTGCCTTTAGGCATTTGTTTTATATTATACATACAAGAACGATCATTCTGAGTCCATGCCTCTTTTTATGACTAATTTCACTCAACATAACACTCTTCAGATTCATCCACCTAGCAGCAAATTGTATAGTTTTATTTTTTTTTCTTAAAACCAAGAAGTATTTGACTGTGTACCTTACCTTAGTTTCTTTGTCCAGTAATCTTGTTTTTGACATTTAGATTGTTTTCAGATATTGGCTATTGTGAATTGTGCTGCAATGAACACAGGAGTTCAAATGTCCTTTCTGAAGAGAGTTTTTTGGGCCTTTGGGTTAAATGCCAAGAAGTGAAATTGCTAGATCATATGAAAAATCAATTCCTAGTTATTGTTTTGAGAAGTGCCATATTGTTTTCACAAAAGAACTGGACAAATCTACAGTTCTACCAGCAATGGATGAGGGTTCCTTTCCCCCCTCAAATTCAGTAACACTGGTTGGTTTTAATCTTTGTGCTGAGTTCCAGTCTCACTGGTATGAGATGATATCTCATTGTCTTGATTTGTATTTCTTTGATAATAAGTGATGCAGAGCATTTTTTCATATATGTATTCTTCTCTCCATTTCTTGATTTTGTTTCTAATAAAGCTCTACCAGTACTTTGTATATCTTGAATGGTGGGAAAATATTTTCTCCCAATCTGTGGGGTGTCTTTTTATTCTGTTAATCATTTTCTCCATGGCAGAGCCTGGCAAGCTACTCATGGCGTATTTGATATGCCAAAAACAGTAACAACAAGTCTCACAATGGAGACATTACTGGTGCCTGCTTGAGCAAATCGATGAGCAATGGGATGACAGTGATGTTCACAGTGATGTTCACAATCATTTTCTTGGCATGGCAGAAATTTATTAGTTTGATATAGTTCCATTTATTTATCCTTGATTACATATGCTTAACCAGTGGTTTCAAATCACAGTCTGAAAATCTCTGGTGACCTGTGTCAGAAACTTGAAGTAGTGTTCCATGATTTGGAGACTCACAGAATCCAAACAAAGGTGCATAAAAACAAATACCTGCAACACACAGCAAATGGCCCACTGATTATTTCAAATTCTGTAGGAAAGATGTCCAGTGGCATGACTGGATCCACAGAGTGCCTCACAAGTGGCCTTCCTGGTGTTTCCAGGCTGGCTTGTGATCTAGAGACCTTGGTGAAGAATTTGCTTGCAAACTTGGGGCCCTGTTCTGCTCTGTCATCAAAGCTAACAATGGCAGGCTCAATCTTTCTATACTTCAGAGTTCTCTGGCTTCCTCTTCTACCTTTGCTGTGGAAGGTTTCTGTGACTATGTTCAATTCCTAGATAATTTAGGGTAATCTGTCCATTGTTAATTCTACAATTTTCATTCCACTTGTCTATTTTCTCATGCATCATTAGATGTTCATAGGTTTTGGGGAACTGGATGTGAGTAACTGGAATGGGGCAAAGATACTATTTATCAGACCTTTCATTTGTATGTACAGTTGATCACTATATGTTATAAAGATTATGGCTACCAACACCCTCACAATTAAAATCTGATATGTCATTTTTGACCCTCCCAACTTAACTACTAATAAACTGCTATTGACTAGAAACCTTAGTAAAAACAAGTTAATCAAAACATATTCTTGCATGTATCATATATAGTATTCTTACACTAAACAATTACCAAGGAAAGTAAATGTTAAGAAAATTATAAAAGAGAAAATACGTTTCTGAATTCCATTTATTGATATTGTACATTTACATCATCTATTTACATGAAAGTCTTCATGTAAGGTGGACCCATGCAGTTCAAATCTGTGTTGTTCAATGGTCAACTTTAAATTGCTAAAGTAATAGAATATTGACCTGTTTGAAATTGTTTTCTCACAAATGACAAAACATGAAATAATTTTGTTATGTTTGTTCACAAATAAGAGCTTGAGGGTTAAAATGCTGAACAGTTTCAAGTTAATATAATATACTCCTGAGTAGATTTAGATAAGGAATAAGCAAATACTTTTTTCCTCTGGATTAGTCAGAGAAAGGATCTTTGAGAAGAATAGAAGATCATTTAACCATAAATAGTAATGGTCAGAAATGGTTAAATTCCTAACCAAGTCACATGTCAGGTCTCAGGGAAAATTTCAGGACCTCTCTAGGTAAACTTAAGTGCTGTCCCCATGATAGTTCATGCCTATATCCCTTAACCAATAGTTCATGGCTCTGACAATTTGTGTCTAGAGTGAGTTCCTTCAACCAATAGTTGTATCCTTGGCTCTGAGCGCAGTGTCTGGTGCATTTTTAGCTCTGACAAGACAAGACAGTCTTAGGATAGAACTCTAACCTCTATTTATTCCTTGGCAGTGAGACAAATATGGAGAAATAGCAACTAGATGCTTGGGTTATTATGAGATATGAGAAGGAAGGAGTGAACTCATTCTCCCTGTATAGAACAGCACCAAGGCCCTGTTCATTTATTCAGGAAGAATTTTCTGTCCTTTACTATATGGCAGACCTGGACAATAGTGACCTATTCTTGTAAATCCAGTTTCTGCTCTGAGCAAGGGGATGGTAGAGTGTGACAGATGTGTCTTAATGCAAAAACATGTTATGAAAGATACACTATTGCTTCTATTTACTTCCCTTAGTTTTCTCTTTTTATTGAATAAAACATTTATGCAGAAAATTGCACAAATTATAAGTGTAGAACTCAGTGAATTCTCAGAAATTGAACAATCTGTATAAGTATGATCTTATAATCTGTATAAATAGCAACCAGATCAGAAAACAGAACATTACCTTCACTGTGATATAGTTATTTTTTCCATTTCAGTAGTCATTATTTTACACTGCTGGATGGCACTGGACTTTGCTCGGTGTGATAGATGGGATCCAGATTTTTCTAGTAAGTGAACAAATACAGTGTGGTCTTGTACCCTTGTTGCCTTGGGCATAATCCTGATATCATTCCTGCACTCTGATAATATAGGCAGTAGATTGTGTTGGGACAAGAACTTTTAATTTTCCTTATTCAGGAGTCATAGCCCTTTCAAAACATGACTGTACACATGTTAACCAGGGTTAATGTCACATATTCTATGTGCAAACTTTGTGGGTGATTAGCAGTAATTGTTTAAGAACTAGCTATTTTTGAGAATAGAATAGATAATAGACAATTAACATCAGGGAGTATTAGGTAAAGGAATGTTAAACTTAGTAGTTAGTCATACCAAGGAGGGTTTGGGGAGTAGTCCTCTCAACAGAATTTAGAGTCTATTTGAATTTATGTGAGAGTAGTTAGGGATTAGAGAAAGGCAGAATTCTTGTTTGAAGATATGAACAGAGTAGCTTCCCTTGATCTGTTTATCCTGCTGGGACTTTTGGTGAAGAAGATTTCTAGGTTAGAAAGTCTCCATGGCTCTCACAGAGGCTGGAAGTGCTGAGTCCCAGAAGAACATGGTCTTGTCATGTGGGCAGGGCAGGTGTGGAATGACAGAGCAGAGTAAATAATCTGGAAGGAGAGCTGGTGGGACACGTCATGAAAGAGGCTATGAAGAGGGCAGTGAGTGTAATAATTTTTAGGGGTCATGGAATAATGCAAACATGAGAATTTCTGCAACCTTTTAGGACCATGCTAGGGACTTTTGCAAGATAATGGCTAGGGGCAGCTTAGTCAAAGGACTGCTACTCTCCAGCTTCACAAATAGGAGTCTGGGCTTGGTGTGGCCAGATCTCCAAGTTTTTCAAAAAGAGGTGAGTAATTCAGATGGTTACCTGCAGATAGCCTTATTTCTCAAGTATGGGTTATCTTTATTAAGAACACAGTGCCTATAGCTATACTTTGTAGTCGAATGAGCAGAATTGGAGGGTGCTTTGAGGTTCTGGAAAAGCTTTGACTCAGAAGAAATACTGGTCCATGACGCAGACACAGGTCAAAGCAGAATTCCGAGTCTGGGGAAAAATTTTCTTGTAAACTTTAAAACATAGACACATTCTGATTGGCGTGAGATAGCATGAGTAACCATGGAAAATCATACAATAAATACCTTTCTTGAACAGCTTGACTTTGCTAAGGAAAAAACAAACTCCTTCCCTTTCCTGAGACTTCTGTTCTTGCATTTGTAGCTAGATCTAAGAAGAAGTGGCATTTTCCTCTGTGACCGGGTATTTTGTTCTTTGTCAGCACCCCATATCTACATAACTTCCCAACTATTGTTGTTTGCATTTTTGTTTCTGAGAGTATAGACTACCTCTGACAATTTGTGAAAATGTAACTAACTTTTTCTCTCATGAACCCCCTTACCTGGCTAGCTAACGAATAGCCAGACCCATCAGAAATTTAAAAGCCTTTTGAAAAGTGAGAAGCAGCTGCCTCTGCTTTTTCCCCAGCATGTTATTTGGTACAATTAAAATGATATTTGAACAACTACTGTACTGGTGATGGAGATCAAAGTGCTAATTACTCTATATTCTAATTCTAGAATCCACTTTTCTGATGATGCCTTTCTTTAAACCCAAGATAACATGGATGCAATTGCCAGTGATGACATCTGCTCTTTTACCTGAGGCGGACTTTGATTTCCTCTAATGTGACCACATCCATCACACCTATAAGTGCACTCCAATACCGTTCCACGCTGAAAACAAAACAATACCCATCTCCGGTCCCCCAAAAAACACACACACAAACACCATCACCTCCAGGAATATCTCTCCATCCCCACCAAGACCCAACAAACTTTTAAAAGGTAAGTGTATACTTTTCACTGGAGGTAGCTCTCAGATATGGCAACATAACTAATTTATGGAACCTTCCTTTGATTACCTCTCCTCATTACTTCTGATTGGAAAGTAGCTCTCCATTAAAGCCATAGTTTCTATCTGTGCATGTCCAATCCCTCACCTATTCTCTAAAGGCTTCAGGACTTGGTTGCCTTTCTTTGGACTAACGCATGTGGTCATACACAAAGGCAGACGGGCCAATCCCCTTCATTGTGGCAATCCAGATTTTACTGACACTCATTTCCATTGACCATCTCATTTCCTCAGCTGAGAGAACCCACCAGCGGGGGTTTCTCAGAAATAGTTCTTGATAACTGGAGTACTTGAAGACTCAGAAGGTAAAATACATGAATTCACATTCAGTTTTAATAAACTGAGGTAATTAGTCAGTTGAAATGCGATAGAAAGTGACAGCCTGTGACATAGAGAAGATGGCTGGCTGACAAAGACAGAGCTGTTCTTCATCACACTAATATCCGCTTCTTCATCAGCGTTGAATCCTTCAATCTTTTGGCATTTCAATTACATTGTAGGATGAATTTATAAAATCTGCACATCTAGACTTTTCTTTTTTCTTATTCTCCTAAAAATCTGAATAGAAACTTTGATGACACTTTTAGTTTCCTTAACCTACACACATGCTGTGATTTAACTAGATTTCCAAGAGCATTTTGTGTCTTGAATATTGATTATGTACTGTACATTTCAAATGTACACATCTAAAATGGGTGGAAAAAATAAGTAGAGAGGCAAGGATTATAATACATAACCTCTGTGAGGGCAGAGATCTTATCTGCTTTCTACCCGGACTCATCCTTTCTAAAATAGTAATATTGTAGGGCTGAATACAATTTGTTGACAACATGATTTAATGGCTAAAAGACCTTAAGATTGTGGTGCTCTTAATGGTCTCCCTGGAATAGATATGGCCAGTTCCGAACTCAGGAGCTGGGACTACGGTCCTATATAGAAAATCAACCTGGCAGTTGCTATCATTCACCAATCTTGAGATCATCCTGGGTCATTGGAATGAATTCCAAATCTCCTGGTGAGATTTCTAAACAGAGAGAGAAGGTGAGATACCAAAGAATAAGAAATGATAAAACTGCAAAGACAGAGATTGGGGTGATTTAGGAACGCACCAAAGAACCCTGGAGCCACGTGAAGCAAGGAGGAGATGCCAGGAATAAAAACTCCTTTGGAGTTTCTGGAAGGAACAAGTCTTGCCACCATCTTGATCCCAAGCTTCTGGAAGCCAGCACTGAGGAGAAAATATATTCCTGTTGTTGTAAGGTACCTAGTTTATAATACCATGGTTTATAGTGGCATGGTTTAACAGTCACAGGACACTAATAGAAGGACTAAGGTGGGTAACCTGGATTGCTTTCAAGGTGTCCTGGGTAGAGGTGACTGCCTTAGAGCCCAGTGTGCTCTCAGAGATCACATTTTGGTTCATGCATCCTTACTCCATGTTGGCTAGACTGGGGTGTCTTGAAGAAGCTGGTAACTCTGAGGCACACATTGACCCCTGACCATGGCAGCAGGACAGTCCTTGTCTGGGTGGGTGGGCATGCCAGATGTGGACACACCTACATTTTTCCTGAATGCCATGTGGCTTGAACTCTGAAACTGAGAATTGGAAGATCAGAGCATCTCACATCTTGCAGGTTGGAAGGAACCTTGACAATCACTTTGATATAGATATAGGTAGAGATACTGGGCAGCTTGAAATGTATACATGCTCACTGCCCGTTTCAGGAGAGGAAATGGGGGAGGTGGTCGGCCCAGGTTCTGAGTCTCCAGGCCTCTGCAATGCAGAGGGCTGCTTTAGTGGATATGAAAGAGATCATATATCTTAAAATTTATTAATTGTTGTATCCTAGTGTTGGACTGGAGTGGTAGCACAGCAGGTAGGGCGTTTGTCTTATACGAGGTCCACCCGGGTTTGACTTCTCCGTCCCTCTCAGAGGACCCGGCAAGCTACCGAGAGTATCCCGCCCACACGGCAGAGCCTGGCAAGCTACCTGTGGCATATTCGTATGCCAAAACCAGTAACAACAAGTCTCACAATGGAGACATTACTGGTGCCCTCTCCAGCAAATCGATGAACAACGGGACAACAGTGTTACATCCTAGTGTTACTGTTGTCCTGCCCTTACCCTCAACCCATTTAGACAGGTCAATTATTTCTGAGGAAGAACTCTGTATTACAAATGGAATAACCCCAGGTTCCATGATGTTGCTCTTCAGTATGGCCCTCCGACATAGTTGCTAAGGACTGTATTTGGGCATGAAGAGGACAAACACAAAATGTAAATTTGTGTGTGAATGGCCGCAGTGAATGGGTTGGCTTATGACCAGTGTTGTCAAAGCCATGGCTTGCTTTGAGGTCCAGTGGGACTCAGCTTTGATCCTGAGAGAGTCAGTGAGGGATTGTTTTTCACAGGGGCTTTAGCCTACAGTTAAGTGCAAACACCTGCTGAAGTACTGGTAATTAGTAGGTAATTAGTAGTTAATGTTCTTAGAATTTAAAAAGAAAGCTTACATAAGTAATTACTTACTATTTCTTATAATGTGCTGCTTTTCTTGAGATTTCATATCCCCAGAACATTTGCCAAGTTCCTAGGTTCCTCAACATACTAAATTGTTTATTAATTACACACGTATATTGCTTTCAGAAAAAAAACGAAAATACATTAAATGTTGGAAATAGGAATGAGTTATCTTTTAAATTACAGCAGAGAACTCATTTAAAATTACAAAATATGGAACGTGTAGAAGCTCTGGAAGGTGGCCCTGATTAAAAAAAAAAAATCTTTGGATGCATGTGCTGTGAAGGAAGAAATGGATGGAGAAAGAATGTTCAAGAGCATTTAATAAAACACTACGTGTTAAATACATTTCACTGAAGGGTCCCTTTCATGTCAGCAGACACACACATCTCTGCCCTGGCTTGTCGAAATGCCTGCCAGCGCTTCAATTCTTAGGGGTGAGCACTGCCAAGCAAAGCTAAGTGCTTCTATGGCTCTAAGGCTCTCAGGCTGTCGAGGTGACTGACACAAAGGGACACTGGAATAATCAGCTGCAGAGTGTTGTACATATATTTTTTAAAGGAATATTGCTGTTTCAGTTTTAAAGAAAATTCTGACCTGTAAACCCCGCAGACTCTTTATGCCAACTGAAAATGGGGATCCATTCACTTTGTTTCTAGAGCTTTGAGAATTACATCAGAAATCTGTTCCTTGCATTACATCACCTTAGAATTTTAGCAAAGCTCTCGGAGGACTTTGGTTTGCTCATTCTTAAAATGGGACTAACAGCATCACTTCTTGGCCTTTTGGCTAAGGTCAAGTGTACTATCTATTCTTATGAATTTTAAATGGGACTAACAGGTATGACCATTTTCTCCTGCTGTGCCCTGACACTCACACAAAGGTAACTCATAGGAAAGGTCAGATGTGTCACTTAATAGGTGAGGAAGAAAGCCCCTGAATTCTCTATTTGCATTAGGCTCATCTAATAATATACACATATAAGAGTAGGAGCTAGGCGATAAATAAATCTGCTTCAGGTTTTGATGATTCCACAGTGTGACTTCTTCATTACTTTTCAGTTAATTACTGGTTGTCTCTATAGAATTACAAGTTAAAGGATCTTTTGAGAAATTATTAAAACAGAATATGTGAATAGAATCAAAGTCACTAAAAATGAAATCAAAATTCTGGAACCTAGTCAGGTCAGAATAGGAGACTCTCCACACCCTCCCCCTGCTATGTGATATTTGAACTGATTTTTTTTTTGTTAAGGGAGTGTTTGTAATAATTGTTCAAAAGAATAAAAGGAAAAGCAGGAAAAAATGGGAGGAAGTGAGAGGAAAATAGACCCCATGCTGGCAGCCATTTTCAAACTATTTGTTCTTCTCTTGAGCACTTGGGAAGTTAATTCCAGATAAAAGAGAATCTCTTTTTCTGAAATAGTATCATGGAAAGAAATATTTTGAGGGTTCTGGGGGCACACCCAACTGTGCTCAGGACTTCTGGCTCGGAGCTAAGTGATCACTCCTTGCAGTGCTGGAGAGCAAACTAGGATCAGCTGTATGCAAGACAAGTACCTTAGTATTATCTCTCTGGCCCTAGAGGAGAAACATTTAAAGATTTATCTTTTTTGAAGCTGTTTTTAAAGATACATAACATGTTTAATGTTCTATATTTGTATGCAGTTTTCCTTAGTCATCCTTAATGGACAAGAATAACCTTTTGAATTCTCTAGGAGCATATTTTGTTTATTTTTTTTTATTTCTCCACCAGGAAAAATATATATCTTTCCTAGCCTTTCCTCAAACAACATCTGTTTTCATCTTTATGTCATTATGTGGTGTGTATTTATAGAGTATGTATATGTTAGTGTCTTATCTAGGTCACTATACTCTGTTCTTATCACTTGTGGCCATTTGTATCACCAATTTGTGGTTTATGTTTTTTTCATTTCCATCAGATAGTACATTTCAGCAAGAGACTTTAATTTTGTTCTGGGGTCACACCCAGCAATACTAAGGGCTTACTCCTGGCTCTGTGCTTAGGGATCACTCCTGGTGGTGCTCAAGCGACCATATGTGGTGCCAGGGATTGAACCTGGGTCAGTGGTGTGCAAGGCAAGTACTCTACCCACTGTACTATCTCTCCAGCCCTGACCACCAAGAGACTTTGACTATGTTATGGAGCAAGATACACCTAAGGTCTAGCCCAAGTCTGGCATAGAATAAGGAGCTAAAAAGTACTTTACAAATAAAGGGCAGAATGAGTGAAATAGGATTCAGGACTGTGATTCAGTTGGCAGGACAATTGCCATGCACGTGGCCATCCTAATGGGGTTTGGTCCCCAATACCACATACGGTCTCTCAAGCCTGCCAGGAATGACCTCTGTGTTCAGAGCCAGGAGTAAGTCCTGAGCAATGACAGGCCCTGAGCACGGCCTTCCCAAGGCCAAAAAAAAAAAAAAAAATGTGACTCATCACTGACTCTAACAAGGATTTTTAGGGATTCTATATTCATTGTTTGCTTTAAAACTGACAGTCAAGGTAAAGCTGTCCCGTCACTGTGTCAGCCTTCTGCCATGTCTGAATATTGGAACCTCTCCTAAGTCCTTCAAGTTGTCAGAGGCTTCAACCAGTACTACACTTGCCCCAACTACCTCCATTTTGTTGTCACTTACGATTCTTTGGTGTGTTGAGGGAACGCAACAGCTTCCCAGATCCTGACTCCACTTGTTCTTTCCTCAAGCTACTTCCAATTATGAAATATTTACTACAACTTGTTTGGCCTATCTGGAATCTTAATTTTCCTCTTATCTTACCAATGAGTATGAAATATGGTTCAGAATCAAAAGTTATTACATAAACACTAGTAAATAAATATGAATCTATACATCTATATCTATGACAAACTGTCATTAAGTGGAGATTTCCCAGGCACAATGAATATAATAATCTTTTACTGAGTATAGAGCTCAGTCAAACAGTTAATAAAAAAGTATTAGATATGTGAGCATTAGTCATTAATAAACAATTTGCAAAAGAGAAAATAAATTGGTTACAAAACGCAAGGGAAAACATTGTCATTTATTGGAAATCAAATAAGTGCAAATTAAAATGATGGGGGAATATTTTTGTTTATCAAGTTAGCAAAGATGTAAAGATTTTATTTTCAAAGGTTTTTACCTTTGAAAACTTCCTGATTATGTGTGTTATTCCTTACAGTTTTTTAGTTTTTATTGTGCTCTTTTTTATTCAGCAAATGTCTGCCTTATACTTCTTATTTTCTGTGCAGTTAATTTGGGGATAACTATATTTCTTTCCAAATTTACCATTACTAAATATTTCTGTCCTTGAAATTTTTTCTTTAAAAATATGAAAAAAATTTCTTTACTGATTCCTTGAGCCGGTTTTCTTAGAGATCTATTGATATACCACAACCAGAGTATTTTCACACAGGTAAATGTACAGATTACAGGATTAAGTGGAAGCTCTTTAATCAGTTACTTTGCTTTTAAGGCACCCTTGTATTTCTTGTCAGTTTTTGGAGCTGACTACTCTAGAATTATATATTAGACAAGTGTTCTAGAAAGAGAGACAGGCAGCTGAATTTCAGCCCTTTAATGTGTCACGTGGCAAGAGATTTGGCACATTCAGTTAAATCAGAAGATTTAGTGTAGCAAAAGTGGCGAATGCCTAATGCTCCATCCCTCAGTAGATAGAACATAGCTGTGAACAAATGCACTGAGGGGCCATAATTCGCTGGCAGGAGAGGGACAAATGCGCCCTCTCGGTCTCCAACTTTTGCTAAACTGCAGTGGCACAAATCCAAGTTTCAAAGAAGTATCCTAAGTCTCTGGTTTTTCTGGATTGTAACTGTCTGTGGCTTTTGTAATGTTGGATTGCCTGTGCTTACGACACTCCCGAGTGTCACAAGGACCTGAAGATTTGATGCTGTGGCCAGCGCTGTTTGCCCAAAGCCATCTTAGAAGTTCAGTGAAGCAAGGGCCAGCTCCTTTCCATACGGGGTACCTTTGGGGGCAATCACAAATACTGATTGGAATCAGAATTGCACTGATGTGGACAATATAGATACACTTATGCCCAGATTTAGAGCAAAATGCTGCATCATGTTCAGGATCAAATTAAAACACTAGGTTTACTTTATGTCTTTTAATGGAGAACAATAGTGGCTCCTTTTGCTGCCTTGTTCCCAGTGAAATAGTCCATGTATAGAGTTTCCCTTTTCAGCAGCAGTTGTGTCTACAAATGCTATTCTCCAAACGACTGCTATTCTCCAAGCCACCAGGCGAGCGACTGCCCGAACAAAGAGGTGCATTAAAAGAGTCTTGACAATTTCAGCTCCTGGAAACACAGGGGTCACACAAATCTGCCAAGTTGAAAGAAAACAAATCACTAGGGCAAGACATTTTATTTAGTTCTAAACAGCACCTAGCGCACGGATAGCATTCAAAAGCATTAATACAGCCATAATGCAAATCAACATGGACCTGCAGACCAGGAGCTGAAAGAAATCAGGCTAAACCCAGAAGAAATCAGTCCATGAGTGAAAAGGAATTTCAATAAAATTATCAAACATTATTCATTGGTATGGCAGTCAGTCATCCATGCACACTGTGTACACTGTGTTAAGTTACCAAAATAAAAAGTCAGCAAATAAGGTAGAGACTCAAAGTGTAATGCAGGAGACGGGACAAACAAATAAACATAAACAAAAGGGCAGAGACCATTATGCCAGAAGCAAAAACAATGTCAGTGTAACTGAGCTTGGGAAGATAATTCTGGGTATTTACAGAGGTAGGAAGGGTGCTAGAGGGTTGGAAGAAAGATTTTTCTGTTGAAAGGGGTATGGTATGCTTCTTTTATTGAACTGCTATTAAATATATGTACAGGATGCCAGGCACAGCCTCCGCTCAATTAAATTGAAAACAAAAACAAAACAAAAAAAAAACACCTATAGGTTCTGAATTGATCCAGGGATGCAACTGGGTGGGCAAATAGGATCCCGGGTCTGTTTGGACTCCTTTCTTCCATCATTACTTTATTAATTCAATAAAAATATTGACAGCTTGCTGAATCAGAAATGAGGCTAAATGCTGGGAATAGGCAGATAAATAAATCATAACCCTTTCTTCATAAAAAAAACCCTCATAATTGAGTGAATTAGATGTGGAAAGCAAATGATTATTAAAAAACCACTTTAAAGGAGAGAGAGTGAGAGGTAAGAATGTAGAGGTCATACTGTTGATTCTTCTTTCTGGGAAGGTAAAAGTTCCTTGTGGCTGTCCAGAGTCCAAAGGATGAGGAAAATATTGGTAGAAAGGGGAAAATCTATGAAGATTTTGAAACTTCTGCTAGGAGCTTGATAGCTCAAGTGGCAAAACAAATGCCTAGTGTGTGGAAGGCTCCGAGTCTGATTCCCAACACTGCATGCCTCCCCCGGAATTGCTGATTGTAGTCGTCATGGCCCCTTGAATATTGTTGGGTATGACTGGCTACACTCCCCTCCTGCCCCTCCCAACCAGTGTGTGGTTCCCATGTTTTTTTAAAATAAGAGCTCAGTAGTATAAAGAGTTGAGATCCCAGGAGAATTTAAAATGGGGACCAAGGAGGCTGGAGCAATAGTACAGCGGATAGGGCATTTGCCTTGCACGCAGCCGACCCAGGTTCAATTCCCAGCATCCCATATGGTTCCCCAAGCACTGCCAGGAGTAATTCCTGAGTGCAGAGCCAGGAGTAACCCCTGTGCATCGTTGGGTGTGACCCAACAAGAAAAAAAAAAACTTAAAATGGGGACCAAAACAGAAGATCTGTGTAACCCAGAGATAATTTGTACCTGAGAGAAAATAATAGACAGGAATCTGTGGGGTGACCCAAAGAACTAGAGCTCTGGATTTGGTCCCTAATACTTCAGTTCCTGAGAACTGCTAGGTGTGGCCCGAAATAACAGCAGCAATAAAAATAAAAACCAACAGTAACAACAGCATCAACAACAAAGCGTCATGGATAGCTCTCATGTGAGTGAATAAAGCGTCATGGATAGCTCTCATGTATGTTCCGATTACAACATAATTTATCAAATGTGTTTGGTCCAGGGCAGAGTCTAACTATCATTACTATCTCTCTTGTTTAGGGTATTTTTCCTCTTTTATTGTAATCTAAGATCTGGAAGGAATGTCTGGACTTTGTTCAGCTGGGCTATGGTGGATTTCTTGTTAGAGTGAATACCACAAGGTGAGACATCAATAAATGAAGTGAGGCATAAGAGTGGTTAGATACAGAAATGAGATGGAATTTAAAGCTCATGACAAGAAATTTAATCTTATTGAGAATCAACTGAGTCCACTGAAGTGTTTCAAGGAAGAGAATGATAGAGTCAAAGTAAGTTGGTGTTGTTGGGGCAAGTTCACTCTCCCCACCTCATCAACTTTCCAACTCTGGTAAGAATGGAGGAGGCATCAAAGCATTTTACCCGCCTGTAAAAGGTTTTTCTTTTTTGGATGGTAATTCGTTGTATCTTGTCTTCAAGAGAGTAATAAATAAGTGATCATGAGACTGAATTGAAAAGGTGTATTGGTGTTTGAGTTCAGGTATTGGGCTGTGAGTTAGGCATTGCATATTCTGTTCCTAAATTTGCTGTGTGGTTTGAGGTAGGTCAATTTACCTTCTCCATCAGACTCAGTTTTCTGTAATGTACTTTGTACTTCTTAAATAAAAGATGCTACAAATCACTTAAAGACATATTTGCTGAATATTTTAAAATTTAAAAGTAGATAGAACTCAGGATCCATGAACTTCTAAAAGTAATTGAGCCAATTTTCCAAGTAAAATCACCCTAAAAACTTTGTAAGTAGGTTATATGGATGATGATATTACATGAGGAAGAGGAGAGAGATAATGATATGATGATGGTGATGATGATAATGGTAATCATGTTGAATCTGATGCCATTCATCACACATTTTGATAAAATGTTTTCTCATTGATTTATTACAACAATACTATGCGCAAGGTACCTATTGTCATAAATTTCAGAGTGAGACTTCTGGAGGTAAAAGAAGTAAGTATCCAACGTTATAAAGTTGGAAGTGGTGGAGAAAGACAATCATGCAAAGCTCTAAGATTTGGCATGTTAATATTTCAAAGACTATATCAGGGATTTCCAATCCTACTTGATCATAAGAATCACATATAGTTCTTATTAAAAATCCTGAACCTCAGGTGTCTCTCTAATAAGATAAGTGGAAATCAGGTCCATTTAAATAGAATTAAAGGAAATAATTGCAAAGGCAATCAAATTCTTGGTGATGATTAAGTTCAGGGTGTGGTCATGTTTATGGTGGTTGAAGTATAGTGAAGAAACATTTGTTTATAGTTGAGAAGGGAGGAACAAAGAAAAGACAAGGAGAAAAACTGTGACCTACTTGCCATAATTTTTTTGGAAGGCAGAAAAATTTCCTGGAGATCAGAGGGAGAGAATGGAAACTCTTTTACCAGAAGGCAGTTTGGACTTCGGGAGAGAAATTTATGCTTACTACTAATTCAAAATAAAGACCAAAAAATGACAGATGGCCTTATACAAAAAGTTACCATTTTCACCTGAGCTCCCCTCATTCATGGTGAATTTCTTTAATTTGCCCCAATTTCTGCCATCTGCGATTCCATATAACATGCTTCCTCCCAAAGACTTTTTATTTTTTAAAAAGCTAAAATCAAATCAAACAGCACTAATGAAACAGTTTTCATTTCTGAAAAACTGCAATACTTAGTCAGAATGTTGCTTTCTTCAAAGACATACCTTTTCTAGGAAGATATTTCTTTTTTTCTTTTCCAGTGTCAGGTCTCAAGCCCAAGATGTCATCCATCCAAAGCGGTTCCAGGCCTGAGCTAGATCACCAACCTGGAAGATATTTTATTTTATGCTCTTTTTATAAGAAATCTTAACATTTGAAGGGAAATTTGAGAAACTAGAAATATACTGATATGTCTTGAACATTTTATATTGTATTGTAAATGTATTTACATTTAATATTGAACAAGTTATTGGTATGCTGTGATTAGTAAGGTCAAGGACAGAAGGCTTGATGCCACTCTCTTTTAAACTAAATTTTTAAAACCATTTTTATTGAGTTATTGAAGTTTAAAACACTGTTGATTCTACTTTCATGCACATCATTCAAATACCAGACCCATCCCCAGAGAACCTGCTTCTCTCCACCACAGACTCTGAGGGAGTCAATGAATTCCCAAACTGTAACATCTGTAAGGGTGAGGAGGTCATCAGAGAAACTTTATATTGATAACTGGATAATACAAATAGGCATATATATTCTTTTTAAAAAAAATTTTGGGTCACACCCAGTGATGCACAGGAGTTACTCCTGGCTCATGCACTCAGGAATTACTCCTGGCAGTGCTCGGAGGACCATATGTAAATTTATTTACATTTAATATTGAACATATGGGATGCTGGGAATTGAACCTGGGTCAGCCGCGTGCAAGGCAAACGCCCCAACTGCTGTGCTATTGCTCCAGCCCCAGGCATATATATTCTAATTATCTATTTAACTATAATCTATTGTCAGTTATCTATCTATCATCATCATTTACTGTTTTGGGCGCAGAGGGGGATTTCATCCAGCAAGCAGCTGCTAGAGTGATAGATTGTAATGTACAGGGACAGGACTTTACTACTTTACTAGAGAGAAAAAGTGAGAAATTTTAGGGAACAATGCTGGTTCCCATTCTTACAGGTGCACATATTGTTCTTATATGTTTCATTTCTATAGTAGGTCTCTGCAGTGCTGGGAAACACAAGGGTGATCAAAGGAACCCAGGGCAACAGCAGGGGATAACCGGGTCTAGAACTTGGGTCCCTTGGCATGTGCCTAAACTCCTTTACCTTTGCTCTGCCCCAGCATGCCAGTTTTAAACAGTCATCACATGGGAGCTGAAGTGGTCTGGCAGGCACGAACATCTTGCTAGAGGTTCTTAAGTTTTTTAGGCATAAGACTTCAGTAATGACAGCATAACAGGGGATGACTTCATAACTGAAACAGTGTCTTGGGATAACTATTTAAAATTTTAATTATTCCAGTAGTAAAGACAGAGCCTTCTAAATTTTGTCAAAATAAGAGTAGTAGGAACTTAATTCCAAGGTTTTGTTTCATATAAGGTCTGGGAGCTTCATTTCCTTTCCTTCCCTTCCCTTTTTGAACAACTAAAATAAAATATGCTATAACTATTTTGCAGGCAACCAGGTAGCATATACTGACATTGCAATTACTAAATCTTCCTCCCTGTAATTAGCACTCCCACTAGGCTGGCTTTCTATCTTTAAATTAATCTCTCTGTTTGTCAACTTACAACCTTTAGTACTATGGGTCATCTACAAAAGAGGCAGAACGTGGTGTTTCTAATGTTGAAGATTGAACAATCCAGTGTTTGATGTACAGATACTTGGTGTATGTTAAAAAAAAACATACAGAAAGAAAATTAAACAAGTGAAAAATCAATGCAGCTGCATGAAAGGAACTAAATCAATCAATATGTATTTGTTCACTTATATTCAGAGGAAATAATGGAATGTAAAATGGTGGGACTGCATAGGTGTTCAGCTGGGAGTGTCTGAAGGAGGCTTGAACAGGATTCTAGGCAAGACAGGGTCATGACCCCTGAGGCTGGGTGACTGGGCTGGCTAGTGTCAGAGGTGACTGACCAGGGTGAGTCTAAGGATATGTAACAGTGATTTCAGATCTAGTGGCTAAAAGTATATGCATGTAAGTCCTGAGTAAACATACGAACTTTCATGATATTTGAAATGATCACTTTATTCTTTACCAGTGTCAGTTGGTTTTCTTTTTCCATCTTTCATGGACAAAGTCTTAAAACTTCAGCGAACATTTCATGCTTTCCCTCTTTTCCTGATTGTGAGAATTTATATGAGATTTTGTAGTGCTGTGATGTAGCTAGAGATTTTCTATCCCTGAGATCTAGTTTAATTATCTTCTATCATGGAATTTCATAAGGTGAATGAAATGAGCACTTTTTCATATGAGGTGCTCTGAAGGAAAGAGTTTTGTCTTTTCAAACCTGTATGTCTCACTAGTCAGCCAACACTGTTGCAGACACTCCTGATGCATAGATGCCAATTTTACTTTCCTTTCCTGATGTTACATGACAGGAACAAAAAGAAGAAAACCTTATGTTCTTGAGCATATCACAGGCTCATTTATTTATGGATGTGGGTTGTGATCTGAGTCTTCTTTCAGAGTGTGAAGATGAATATGTACATTGTGCATTAAACTATAAAGTTTGACTGACTCTGTCAACACTGGTGGTCTCAGAAGTTGTTATTATCGGTCCTGCAATTTTTAAAATACAGCACAGAGCTTTAGCTGTTTGCTTCCCATTTACTTACAGCTATTGTACATGCTCATAATGGAAACAGTTTGTTCACATGAACAAAACATCAATAAGGTGTATGCATAAGTACCATTTAAAGAAAAAAAAGAGAAAGGAAAGTATATATATGTATATACAGCCAAGGGCAATTTCCTAGTTAACAAAAGGTTCTCACCTAAGTTAATGTCTCAAGTCATTCTCCTAGATCACATCAGGAGGGGGCATTGTCACCCAGAAGCCCAGGGAAAGCAAACTACCCAGGCAAAAAGTGCGGTCTCCTAGATGGTATTTTTTCCTACAATGAGTTTTTCACTGTTTTCTCTTTCTAATTGATTTTAAAGAAGGACATGGCTGCAGGAACCTCGGACTACCTCTTTAAGCCCTTTGAGCAGGACTTAAAAGCTGGCAGCCCCAGCTGGCTTTCCTCCGCCCCTAACAACTCTGGCTGAAATTAATGTGGCTCAAGCAGGGGCAGGGGCTGCCAGTTGTCCAAAGACAAATCATTGGTTTTAAGAAAAATCTCCCGTTTTAATGATTCACAGTTGAATTTGGATTTAAACTCAGCTTAACAAGCAAACATAACAAAGAACCACTGGAAAGGTTGGGCCTGAAGCTGCCAATGTCCTGTAAGCCATGGATGGCTCCCATGGCCAGAAGGTTCCAAAGGCTTTTAATGCCTTTTCACTAGATCCCGTGGAATAAAAGAAAGCAGTGACAACAGGTGACACAGTGAGTACCATGGGAGCATGATCGTACTCAATTGATGCTGTTCCTGTCTTGGAAAACCTGGATTTTGTTTCTACCCAACGTGCTTTTACAGAATTTGTACTTGATACACATATTCTGCCAGGTACTGAGCAATGAAACACATGAAATGTGCCACACACTCTTCTGTCCCAAAGACTGTACTACCCATCTAGAAAAATAAGTAAGAAACTCACAACTGAAATCTCGTATCCATCTATGTAAGAAGCCACTAGTCATGAACTTATACATACAGACACATGCACACACCCACATGCATACACATACAAGCATGCAAACAGAAGTACCAGCAAAAACACAAAAAATAAAAGTCAGGAAATAATTCTATGACTCCACCCAGACTTCCCATTGAGTTGCAATCTCTGGAGATAAGATTGAAAGAATGTGTACATTTAAAATATTCTGGTTGGTCCCTCTTCATTCAAGGAGATGTGAGAACCATCAGTCCAGGTAGCAGATGGTTTGGGGTATAAGACATGGGTATATTATGATATAGTAGAAATCATTGGAAATTCACTAGTGTGTGATATTTGCCTGTGAAGAAAGAAAAACTCACACATACACCCATTCAGCTTAAAAGTGTCTAGATGCTTGAAAGTGTCAAGTTATGGAATGGGGCAAAAATGGCTCACCCAAGTGAGGTAGAATTTGTGCACTCACTCTTAAGGTGTGCAGGAGTTCTTCTAGGCAGGTTTAATTTAAATGAGAATAGAAGCGGGAAAGCAAACAGCTAAGGCTGAAGTTAAAAAGTTTCAGAACTCTAAGCTTGAATAGAGTTGAATAGTCAGGGCCCTGAAATTTAGTACAAGATGCAGTGGTTGGATATAAGCCATCAACCCCTTTGTGACTCCCTTACTTAGAATCATTCTGTAGTGATCCAAATGTTGGGGGTAGAAGGCTTTTATTGTTGTTAATTTCCCCAAAGATAGGTTTAGTATTAGAATTTTTGAAGCAAGAGAGTAAATGGAGGTTCATAAGTTAAAAAATTGAAAACTCTGTTAAATAAATATACTCTATCCACTTTACTTTGCCTAGTATTCATTTTTACTGACATGGGAGATGAAATTCAAATGTAAGATTATTGATCTTTAGGAATTTTTGCACTGGAACATGGTGAAGAAAAGTAATGCATCTCAAACCTGTTGAATATTTATTTTTCTTTTTCAACCAGCTCTGCACTGTTCCAGAAAGGATAGTTTCTCATATCACACATCTAAAACTCATTTGCAAAATCTGCATATAATGACTTCTTGACTATCTAGAACTTAGGGGTGCCTATACTTGCAAAACAGGGCTATGATCATTCACCACTTCAAGAAGTATAAAACTCCATACAAATTCACTGCGTAATTATTGGAATATGCCTTCTTAAGGTTTAATGATTTTTTTTTTCTTCTTAAGGTTTTTGTTATCTAAACTGCAGGTAGGGTGTTCGCCTTGCATGCAGCCGGCCGGTATTCGATTCCTCCGCCCCTCTCAGAGAGCCCAGCAAGCTAGCAAAAGTATCTCGCCTGCAAGCTCCCCATGGTGTATTCGATATGCCAAAAACAGTAACAACAAGTCTCACAATGGAGAAGTTACTGGTGCCCTCCTGAGCAAATTGATGAGCAACGGGATGACAATGCTACAACGGTGCTACAAACTGCTAAATATGTATAAGAATGGAAGTCAAGATGCTTACTTGCTTAATATTTTTACCATCAAATTTAACAACCTCCATTGGAGTATTCTACTTGACAGATTCTTTTTAATGAATCATCACGGAGTCTGATAGGCATCTCTTATGATTTTTCTTTGCACAAATGAGGAAATTGAGACCTGCGTAGAATATACAGTTACTGAGAGATAGTAATGAAATTAGTATTTAGGACTATTTTGCTTCAATGTGTAATGTAGACTCTTTGTACCATGTTCTCTCTTTTTTTTTTTTTTAACTAAGAAATGTCATATAGAAGCTAGAGATATAGTGCAATGTGTAGGGCACTTGCCTTGCTGCAGCTGACACAGATTCAATCCCTGGCACCCTATAAAGTCCCCTGTACTTGCTAGATCTGGTGTACAGAGTACAGAGTACAGAGTACAGAGTACTCTGTCCCTGAGTACAGAGACAGGAGTAATCTCTGAGCACTGATTGGTGTGGCCCAACTCCAAAAAAGAAGAAAGGAAAGTGAAAGGTCAAATAGTCTGAACATGAGTAATCTCACACAAGAGAAAATTGCTTTTTGTTTGCACTGGAACATGGTCGAGAAGAAGAATGTACTTTTGTTTAAAACTTTATTTTGTTTTGTTTTTTAAAAAAATGCTATTTGAAAAAGACATATCAGCCTACATTGAATTCAGTCAATACTAATTTGGGTTACTCTTAATGTCACCCAATATAATTTTTTAAATGAAAAAATTAAATTATGGCAGTAGGGTGGAATGGTTCATCTTATAGTCTCTTGCAAAACAAAATCTAAATAGGAAGTTTTTGTTCATAGATGGTTGGGGAGGTAAGAGATATCTTCCACATATACCAGAGTTACTAAATGAAATAAAATTATCTAGGATAGGAGCTAGGGTGATGGACAGTGGTGGGCTTGCTCTGAACCCTTTCAGAGAGTGGTCCTTTGTCTTTCGTACTTTAAGATGACAGTAGAAGCAATTTAAGAGGAAGTCATTTCCAATTTAGGCCCACAGGATTCTTACACATTGAATTCAAGCACTGAGTTTACAAAGTGACTATTACACACACCAGGGGATATTCATCATGAATAAGCTTCCAACTAAATAAATTTTAAAATTGTTAAAGACCACAGAAAAGTTATATATGGAATGTTTAAAGAAATAAACAATATATGGATAAACTGCAGAATAGGCTCATCTAAATAGAGAGCTAAAAGATAATGTATAGGTCAGTGCTGTCTCGTAAAGTTACCTATGAAGATGCCCAAAGTGCTAGATGTGTGCCATTCAGTAATGTGGTTACTGAGCACTTAAAACATGCCCAGTAAGACTAAGGCTCTAAAAATTTAATTTTATTTGACTTCGAGTAATTCAAACTTAAATAATCAGATGTGTGGTGGCTATCAAGTTAGGCAGTGATCTGGGCCATAAAGAAGCTCTCAGTGAGTTTAAAGGAATAAAAATCATATAGACCAGTATTTTCTGAGCAAAACGCAGTTGCAACACAATTGCAATTGGATCTGAGGAATAATTTTTGGAGCAAAGGAAATATTTCCATAGTGAATTGTAGTGGATTGTCAATGGTTGACAGTCTATAAACTACCCTATAAACTTACTAAAAATCATCAATTTTTACTTTGTGGTATAAAAAAATACACTCTAAGAAAGTTAAAATAAATTTACATTACAGAAAAATTGCATTAAGAACAATAATTTGTGGGATTAGGGTGATAGTACAGTAGGTAGGGCATTTGCCTTGCATGTGGATTACACAAGTTTGATCTTGGCACCCCATATGGTCCCCTGAGTACTGCCAGGAGCCATCCCTGAGTGCAGTCAGGAGTAAGCCCTGAGCACTGCCAGGTGTAGACCCAAAACTAAAACCTAAATTTTGTATAATACTTATTTATACAAAATAAATTTTGTGTAATATTATTTAAGAAACTAAAAAGTCATTCTACTAAGCAAACTATGTGGCAAATAAATGAATAAAGAAACATACTCAGATAATCATGGAAACTCTATTGCAAAACTTGCAAAGTGCAATAAAATTTATACCTTGAAGGAAAACAAAATCTTACATGCTTTTCTTATGAAAAAAGAAGGAGAATGATAATGAATGAGCTACAACACAATACAAAGAAGACAAAACTGAAGATAAAGTTTAAAAAAATCAATAAATGGAAACAGAATACAATAAATATGATAAAATGATGGATTTTTAAGGAGTACGAAAAGTGAAATATTCCAGTGAGGTTTGGCAAGAAAAATGAAAGAGTGACAAAAAGCCCCATAGTGTGATAAAAAAAAGTTCTAGAACCCAGACATACAAAGAACCATTAGCCAACAAAATACAAATTATAGGTAAAATAGATGACTTTTTGGGAAATAATCTAATAAGAAAAATAGAAAATCAGAGTATGTCTATGACTATAAGGTAAGTGAACCATTACTTAAGATTTTTCACAAATAATGAAACAAAAGATGAAACGCTACCAGGTACATTCAATGGTAAAGATAATTCCTATCTCATACAAGACCTTACAGAGCAGAGAAAAAGAGAGAATAACCTCCAATATCATTTATAAGATGTGTATAAACTAGAAAGCTTGTCAAGTTACAGTCCTAGAAAGGAAAATTATTGGTAATTATAGGCCATTCTCATTCATGAATATAAATGTGAAGAGTTTAGTAAAATATTTATAAACTAAATGGAATATGGAACACAGAGATGATATTACATGATTCAATCAGGTTTATTCTGGAACTGAAGAGTGTCATGTAGCCTAGAAAATTTATCAATAGAATTTATTACTTAATAAATGAAAATGAGAAAAAAAATATATGATTACCTTAAAAGATGATAAAAACCAGCCACATATAATTTTAAATTTTTCAAAATAGTTTAGACATCTAAGAAAATAATGGAATTTTATTAATCTGATAAAATATGTATATAAAATATTATTATTTTAAAATAATTTATTGAGCCATCATGAGATACACCATTACAAAGTTGTTCATGATTGGGTTTAATTCATACAATGTTCCACCACATGTCCCTTCACCAGTGCACACTTTCCACAACCAGTGATCCATTTTCCCTCCTGGCCCCTCACCCCAGCCTGCCTCTAATCAGGTTCTCTCTCTCTCTCTCTCTCTCTCTCTCTCTCTCTCTCTCTTTCTCTCTCTCTCTCATTTTAGGCATTGTGGTTTGCAATCAAATACTGAAAGGTTGTCATGTAAAAATATCATTATTAGTGGGGAAAAGGCCAGCAGTATTTTCATATAATTTAGAATACATGGAGAAAGTCAATTGTATTTATCTTTGGAAATCCTGGACAGTGCAGTGAAATAAACTGAGGCATAATGATTTGAATGACAGTCACTACCCACACAAAGTAATTATTAGAATCAATATAAAACTTTCGCAAGAAGGTTTATTATTATTTAATCCTATTGCTGTAACATACAAATGCAACTTAATGGCTTAAAACAAAATTTATTTAACAAATATTTTATAATTCCATTTGTTAGAAAGAAAAAGCATGCTGTATAAGGCTAAAATCAAGGTGCAACAGGGCTGGGTCCTTTCTGGAGGCTCTAGAAGGAGAATTTGTTTTGCAGCTTCCAGAGATCATCCATGTCCATTTCCTCCATTTTTAAACCTTTTGTAGTTACGTTGTCCTCTGACAGTAGTTTGAAAGGCTCTTTGCTTTTAAGGAATCATGGAGGATTGGATTCATATCTAATCTAGCATAATCTGCTCAACGTTATTTTTAATGGCATCTGCCATTTGACATGTAAAACAACAAAGTTGCAGATTCCAGAGATTCAGACGTGAGATGTGAACGAATAACTTTGGGTGAGCCATTATTCTGCCTACCATACTAGTCACTGTCATCCCGTTGCTCATCTATTTGCTCGAGTGGGCACCAGTACGTCTCCATTGTGAGACTTGTTGTTACTGTTTTTGGCATATCAAATACGCCATGGATAGCTTGCCAGACTGTTGTGTGGGTGGGATACTCTCTATAGCTTGCCAGGCTCTCTGAGAAGGGCAAAGAAATCGAACCCAGGTCAGCCGAGTTTAAGGCAACTGCCCTACCTGCTGTGCTATTGCTCCAGCCCACCATACTAGTACAAAAAAGAATCTTAAAACATAAATCAATTGTTTTTCTGTATGAGTTTTTTGGAAAAAAATTACTGCATAGGAACAAACTGTTTTTGATGGGAATCACACTTGCTGGGCTCTGGAGGACCATATGGAATGTCAGGGATCAAACCTGGGTCCACTGTACACAAAGCAAGTGACTTATCTACCGTACAATCATTCTGGCTTGACAGAAATAATTCTAAAACTCCTTGAAATCATTTAATAAAATAAACCTACCGCAAGATTTTCAATATTCATTAAAGAAAACTCACAGCCACAAGAATTCCACATTTTTTTCCAAGTTGGGAATACCAAAGAGCTCTAAAATTCTTATGAAAAAATGAAGGAACTAAATGCTGAGACACTGCTATACAAGAAAAAATAGCTGGATTTACACTAGTAGATATTGATTAATTCTCAGTACAAAGCTACGTTAATTAAGACACTACTGTATAGTAATTGGTGAAGGAGGAGATAAATCAACTAATGGAACAAAATACAGAACTCAGGAAACATTTTGTCAAATAGAACAAATGAGGAGTCCCAAAGCAGACACAGAGAATCTATTATAGAGATGGTACTGCTAATACTTTAGGATAAAACTCCAGTGAATGTGTCATCCAAAAATGATCAAAAGTTCCCAGTCTACACCCAAAGGCAAAACAGAATAGTTGGTGATACCAAGAATGAGGGGAGATGGTACCCTTCTACAACCCCTCTACATTGCTTATGATCAAGTTTACTAGTGAAACCAGTTAAGGGTCTAGTCCTATTTCCCAGCTCCCTAATAAATGCCTACCAGGATGCTTGTTTCTACATTGCTTATTGTACTAATGAGAGAGAGAGATCCTGTTTGCCATCATTAGGAATGTGACTAAGCCAAGCAGGAAAGGGGTGAGGTCTGCCAATTTGCAGATACAATACAGGAGGCCCATGTCAACAGTTTCAAATTAACACCAAGTAACTTCTTAGTATGTTTTTAAAATCCATGATATAAAGTTATTACTAAAATCTTTATTACCCATTATGTATCTTATATTTGAATTGCAGCCTTAGTAGGGGGCATATTCAGGAATATGAGCAACAGTCTGTGACAACTACTATGTTCTTCAGTAGCATGGGTAGATCTGGAAAGCATAAAACCAAATGGTAAAACAGAAATACATTTTTTGTTGTTGCATACACAATCTGGGTGGATTGAAGTACAAAACCAGAGTAATCCTACATTCAAGAGGACAAAGCAGTTAAGGACATATATCACACACAGTTTATATGCCAGTAAGAAGAAGAACATAAGATAAGGTTAAGAAGGGAGAAAATAAAGTCAAGAGAAAAGTCTAATGTGGACAGATAATGATAATGTGTAAAGAACAGAGAAAATGATTACTCTAACTTCTTCATCTGAAATAGAAAAGATTAGGTCTTTTTTTGTTTGTTTTGTTTTGTTGCTTTTTGGGTCACACACAGTGATGCACAGGGGTGACTCCTGGCTCTGCACTCAGGAATTACTCCTGGCAGTGCTCAGGGGACCATATGGGATGCTGAGAATCGAACCCGGGTCGGCCTCGTGCAAGGCAAACGCCCTACCCTCTGTGCTATTGCTCCAGGCCCAGAAAAGACTATGTCTTATTCATCTTAGAAAGATATAAACACAATGTAACCTAAAAAGTTGTTTCAAAAGCTGGCTCTGATTATGAGGGCAGTGATATCGAAAATAGATATAGTGAATTTAAAAACAATTACTGTATAAAATTCAAAAATAGGAAAGGCAGTGTTTTCTTTATTAAGTCAAATTTTATTTTCAACACTAGTTTACAGTAATAAAAAATTTCTGAATTAAGTTAAAATAGCTTTACACTTTCATATATATAAATCTTACCACATTCACCACCCAAATTCAGTGCTATCGCATTGTCAAAATGACCCATCTTCCCACTTTTTACTGGTGCCCGCTTGAGCAAATCGATGAATGGGATGACAGTGCTATAGTGCTACAGATATTATATATCTGCACAGATATTATATATGTATACACATATATGCATGTATGTTTATATGTGTTATATATTAGTAGATATATCTATATATACATAGTCTTTGAGTTAGTTTTGTTGTATTTTTCCTGTTTGGTTATTTACATTCCACATTAGACTATCATTAATACGGTTTTTCACCACTGGTTTCATTTTACTTATCATGATTACTTGAAGTAATGACTCAATTCTTTAAAATAGCTAAGTAGTAGTCAGTAGTAGTAGTTGTAGTGTATATATCATTCTACTTTATCCAGTATAACAGTTCCTGTTGTTTTCTGTGCTACTTATGTGAAATATGTTACTATAGACTTCAGTATGAATCCATCCATTTGTCTTAAAACCTGGCTTGAGTTTCTCATCTGTATAATATAGATGCTGCTGTTTCCCACCCCCCCCCAACTTTGGCCTCCCAAGCAGTACCCAGGGGCCCTGTGGCCCACCCCTGGAGACACTTGACAGTATGGGCCTGATGATTCAGTGCTTCCGCCACGTGACGCAGCTCTGCTCAATGCTCAACAGTGCTCGGAGTCACTCAGGTGATGCTCATGAGATGATAGGGTGCGAGGGATCAAACTTGGGTCTGGTGCATGCCAGGCATGCACTCCAGCTCTTTGAGTGCTCCCCAGACCCCGATACTCTGCATTTTTATCGGTTTGGGGGTTATTCTGGGTGGTGCTCAGGTCTTTTTTCTGGTTCTGTGCTTAGAGATGGTTCCAGTTTGTGCTAGGTGGACTATATGGAATGCTGGTAGACCTGGGTTGGCCCAGAGAAGGTAAGCTTCTCGCCCGCTGTACTCTCAGGCTCACTTTTTTTTTTTTTTTTTTAATAGACGCTCACTCGCAAGGGACTCACGAAGCAGCGTTCCGTGGCCGAGAGCAGCCTCCCCAGGCCAGACGACGGCAAAGACCAGACAGGAGAAGGACCGGGGGCAGGGAGTAACTCGAACCTGGTCAGGAATTTTGAGTTTTATTTCGCTTCTTTTCTCTATGATGTTGTGCCAATTTGTTATGCTTTCCATTATTTTTTATATTTAGCATCTCTTCTGTCATTTTAAAAAGTAGATGTAATATCTTTATTGAAGAACTGCCTGTGCTCTTGCATTTTCTATTTCATTGTTTCATTCTGTTACACGTGATGAATATCATTGATTTTCTTCATAATAGTTGTTTAAAATTCATTGTCTGTTAGACTCCCCTTTTTATGTGTTAAGATTGATTTCTAAGAAATTTTCTTTCTGGTTAATCCTGCCACCATATTTAACCCTCGTGTGTGTGTGTGTGTGTGTGTGTGTGTGTGTGTGTGTGTGTGTGTGTGTGTTTTGCATTTTGTTTTTCCAACAGGAGGCGCTCTAATTCTTAATTTTCTTGTTTTGTTTTCAGGGCCTTGTGTGGGGTGGGAGTCGGGAGGAACAGCTATTTTGTATGAAGGTTTTCTCTTATCAATGTTCTGGATAGGAAAAATCAACCTTAGTCTGAAATTCCTCAGTTTCCCTCTTTCTTCTGATCCGACTTATCTCTGTCTGGGCTCAATGACTGTGGTTCCAAATCCTTTCTTTAGGTTCAACTACAATTATCTGCTGCCTTTGGTGGTTTACACTGGTGAATGTTTTGCCTGAATTTCCAGTGATTGGGTAGAAGTATTAGCCTTTCACATTACGCCAGTTCTCTTTTATCTGGATCAAGCTACACCCATAGACTTTGGGGCTTTTTTTATCCTAAGACTGCAGAGACTGAATTCTGATGGCATGTGTGGAGAAAAACTCCAACAAGTCATGCAATGTTGTTGAAAGTCACTGGGATTGTTTTCTACTTTATTTCAATGAACAATTGTTACATTCTCTAAAAAAGAGTTAATGCTGGCATGCAAAAAAGTTAAGCTTCACATAATGGACACACTCCACTATTTTTGCGAAACAAATGTTATAAAAATCTGTAATGAAATAGTTCCATTTGTTTATTTTTGTTTTATTTATCAATATATAATCAAATCCTTGAAAACACCTCTGAGGCCAATATCCTAGAGAGTCTGCCTATATTTTCCTCAGTGTATTTTATAAATCTTATCTAATCCTGAGGTCTTTAATTCACTTCAATTAAACTTCTGTGTATGATTTAACTTCTGCGTATGATTTAATTTTTGTGTATGGTATGAGATATAGATTCAATTTCATTTTTTTTCATATGGTTATCCAGTTTTCTCAACAATATTTGCTGAGAAGAACTTCCTTGCCCCAAAAATATTACTTAAAGAAAAAACATTTTTAAAAATATTACTTAAGGAAATAGACAAACATTTCAGAAACTTATAGCAGATAGCTTTTTGCTTTGGATTCTTGTGAATGGTACTAAGAATTGTAACACAGATTTTCTGTTTTACAACTTTAGCAGCTGAAATTGGTGTAGGCAAGGCAGGCAGCAAGACAGGGGCAGGCAGTAACGTCTGCAAAAAGAGGCAAAAATGGGGACCGTTTTATAAAGTGACCTGAGCTTTTATACAAAATGTATCCTGCCCTTTAATTATTTCTGCTCTTTGATTGGTTATTCTGCTATCTGATTGGTTAACCCCCATGTGATCATCTTACTGGAGCAAATAACCTGGTAGTGTATGTAAATGAAGGTGTGTGGTTAGTTATTATGGAATGTCTAATTTGAGAGCACAGACCCTTAGAGGGATATGTGAAGTGATGTCATCTGTCTTAATGCAAATAAAGTCTGTAAAATGACCAACCAAATCACATGCATAACCGGGCATATAATACAATCCTTCAGTAATATTGTCCCTCCTATTTTCTGTAACAGAACCACAAAAATACTTGGTGAGCTAGAGCCATCCTGAGACAAAAGAATGGGAGTATCACAGTTCTTTACTTCACACTATACTATAAAATTACAGAATCAAAACTGTATTGTATTATATTGTATTGAAATAAAAATAGATTTACAGATTGACAAAATAGTCAAGAAAATAAAATGAAAAAGTAAAAATATTTTCAACCAATAGTGGTTGGAAAGCTGGATAATTACATGTAAAAGAAAGAAAATGGATAACTACCAAACACCGTGCACATAAATGAACTCAAAATGGATTAAATACTTAAATTTTAGGTTCAAACATTTGAAATATACTTATGAAACATAGAAAAAACTCTCCATAATATAGGACTCTTTGATTGATTAAGGGATTTGACTCCAACAACAATAGAAAAAGTTTAAAAAATATTACATTAAACTCAAAGGTTTTTGCAATTTTTTAGCTAAGAAAACTACCATTAAACAAAAAAAGATATGCTTCTGAATAGGAGAAAATATTTGCACATGATAGGCATAGCAAAGGGCTAATATCAAAAATATATAAGAAGTGTATAAACTCAGCAACCATGAATCAAATGTCCCAATCACAAAATGAGAGAGCTATACAGATACCTCACTGAAGAAGTTATAGATATGGCCAACAGGCAAATGAAAAAAAATGTTCATTATCACTTCTTATTATGTGATAGCGTAGCAGGTAGGGTGTTTGCCTTGCATTCGGCTGACCAAGGTTCGATTCCTCTGTCCCTCTCTCGGAGAGCCCGGCAAGCTACCAAGAGTATCCCACCCGCACAGCAGAGCCTGGCAAGTTACCCATGGCGTATTCGATATGCCAAAAATGTAATAACAAGTCTCACAATGGAGACGTTATTGGTGCCCACTCAAGCAAATCGATGAACAATGGTAGGACAGTTCTAGGACAGTATGATAGTGATCATGGAACTGTAAGTAAAACAATAGTGAGTTTTGAAAGACTTCTGTTGTTTGGTAAACTAGAGATACCAGATAAAAATCTACATAAAATTCAAGCTGTCATAAATAAACTGAGGAATTTCCTTAGAAATTGTATTGAAACATATTGAAAAGTGTATTGAAATAAACAGTGTTGTTGGAAAAGGAAGTGACGCATATTTTCCTCTTATAAGACCTAAAATGATAAGAGCAGTCTCTTGTTTGCCACACGTCCTCTTCTCAGGCAGAGGGCTCACGTGCTTGCCTCTAGCCCTTCTTTTTCAGATTGTATACAAGTCCAGCTTCTATAACCTAAAATGGAATTATTGGCTCTTGCCCACCTTCGACTCTAATAGCCAACCCACTTACATTCTCTCTCTTCCTGAAACCCACTTGCCATTTGCATTCATGTTCCTTCCTGCCTCCCAGCATTTGTTTAGCTGTTTCCTTTGTCAACTGTAACCTGACTTCCATTTTGGCTAGTTAATTCCCATTCGTCCTTTTGAATTCAGTTTGTCAAAGAAGACTTTCCTATGCAATCAGGCTGGCTTTAGTTACCCAATGAATCTCAAAGCATTCTTTCTTCTCATTTGTTCCAATTAAAGTAAAGAGGATCATGCTTGTATTTCTTGCTACAGGGAAACTCCAAGAAGGAACCAATTCTCCTACGACAGTCTTGCACATGAGCATACCACCAAGCGCAATTTACTGAAGGAAAGCACTCTGGTATTGAACTGAAGAGCAACAAAGCCAAGAAATTTACAGAACTCAAGCTGGTGTATAGGACACCAGGAAAAGAACCTGTACAGACAACTTAGGAAAGACAAAAAAGATGTGGTTTGAATGGCAGGAGCCCAGCTCTCAGGACCCTTTACAAATCACATGGTATATCTCAAAATTTCCTCCCTCAGGATTTGATGTCTCCTGACTGGTGTTTGGTTTCTTACCTCTGTGTCTTTGGTTTCTCCCAGACATATATCCTTCCTGGTCCCTCAGTTTTCCTTGTCTCTTCGAGCAATAATGAGGGTTTCCATAAATGGCTATGTACCCAGGCCAGAACAAGAATTCAGATGCTCAGAATGTTAGGCCCTTCTCCTGAGCCTCACTGCTAACTTTCCTGACCTTAAGAATCAGCAACTTATACCTCAAAGAATTAGCTACCTCACAAAGTTAGCACAATCCCTAAACAATGACTTTCTTGCTTCGAGTATTTTATTCATGGAAGATGAATATTGCATTGAAATATATTGAAAAATGTATTGAAATAAACACTGTTGTTGAAAAAGGAAGTGGTGCATATTTTCACTTCCTAAAATACCTTGAAAGAACACCACTCTATCAATACCTTTACTATGCTATCTTCCAGCTTCCACTGGAGAAGTCTTAAGGCTGAAGTTAGCACCTAAGCACTCAATCTTTTTGTTTCAATGTATTTAAAAGACTGTTTTTGGGCTCTTTCTTGTGGGGCCTACTCCTGACTCTGTGCTTAGGGCTCACTCCTGGCGGGCTCAGGAGAACAACATGGGGTCATTGGGGCTCAAACTAGGGTCCACTGGGTGCAGGCAAGTTCTGTACATACAATACTGTACTATTGAGTCAAGCCAGAAAGATGTTCAATTTTAATGATTTAATGTGTTATTTATTATTGCACTGTGGTCCTGTTGTTCATTGATTTGCTTGAGCGGGCACCAGTAACGTTTCCATCTTGAGACTTGTTACTTTTTGGCTTATCAAATACACCATGGGTAGCTTGTCAGGCTGTGTGGGTGGGCTACTCTCGGTAGCTTGCTGGGCTCTCTGAGAGGGACGGAGGAATCGAATCTGAGTTTGCTGCATGTAAGGCAAATGCTGTGCTATCGCTCCAGTTCATCTTTATGCGCTGACAACTTATCCTTCAAGTCCTTCATAATTCTTATTAAACTCCTTGAAAGACAGATCTCATAGGTCCATGCAAACCAGTTAACAGGCCCAGGATTTAAGGTCATACCTATCTAACCACAAAAATCCATATGTGAGGCCTGAGAGATATCACAGGGAGAGAGCTAGAGAGATGGGACAGTGCTTGCCTTGAATGAAGTTGAAACTCCAGTTTGATTTCTCACACTGCATATAGTCCTCTGAGCACTTAAGGAGGATACTCCTGAGCAGAGATCCAGGAACAGTCTCTGAGCACTGTAGAGCATTGTCAAGCTTTCCGGTCCTTCTTGGGGGTGTGGGGAGAGACTCACTGGGGGAAATTTTAAAGATGTATCTTTTCAGGACCAATATCTCACAAAATATCAATTCTCCACAAATGGACCTATCTCTCTATATATTTAATGTAATCCAGTCAAAATCCCACCATAACTTTTTGTGGAAACAAATTAACTTTCCCATAAATCAAGTTAACTGTTGTTAACAACCTATTCAACAATAGTTTTTCACATCTTAACACTGGCCTTCTGGAAATTCAGTGCAGGACACTAAAATAATCAACAAAGATCATCAGAAAATTATTTATTATTATTTGTTGTACTGAGAGTATCCCGTCCACAAAGGCAGAGCCTGGCAAGAGCCTCATGGCATATTCGATATGCTAAAAACAGTAACAAAAGGTCTCATTCCCCTGACCCTGAAAGAGCCTCCAATCATTGGGAAAGACGAGTAAGGAGAGACTGCTAAAATCTCAGGGCTGAGTGTAATAGAGATGTCACTGGTGCCTGCTTGAGTCAATTGACAACAACGGGATGACAATAATACAGTGATACTATACTTTTCATACAAAGGTATTTGTGACTTGACAAATATTCCTTAAAAAAATTACTTCATAATGTGAGATGTCAGGAAACATTTGTATACAAATTTTAGGAGAAAATGAGTTATAAGAAAAATAAGAATAACAAACTCATCAGAAACTATAAGAACTCACATCATTGCCCGAAATAAATTCCTGGTGAGATATAATTTAAATAAAATAGCAACTACACAAATCCAGAAATTGTAAAAATGGTTTTGATAATAAAAGTTTTGAATTATACAGATACAAAATATAGTAAGCAAGAGCAAAAGGGAAACTAGGGAAATATTTCATAATACATAAAAAAGGAAAACTTTCTGAGTTCAAAAACACTCTTTAAAAAAGTCAACCAGATGAACCATCAAATTAAATTTAACTGTTGTTTTAGTAGATTCTGTCCAGCAGGATTAAATTTAGAAGGAAGATGAGGTATAAAATTAGTAAATGGCTGTTGAAATCATTTATTTTTAAATAAAGTATTATAGAGTGGAAATAGGCTGGAGCGATAGCACAGAGGTAGGACATTTGCTTTGTATGCAGATGTACCAGGTTTGATTCCTTCGCCCCTCTCAGAGAGCCTGGTACACTACTGAGAGTATCTTGCTGCACAGCAGAGCCTGGCAAGCTACCTGTAGTGTATTCGATATGCCAAATACAGTAACAACAAGTCTTACGATGGAGACATTACTGGTGCCCGCTCGAGCAAATTGATGAGCAATGGGATGACAGTGACAGTGATGAGTGGAAATGGGTAATTCACAGAAAATAAAATACCAAATAGAAAATAAAAATAAGTGCATATGCATATGTAAGATACTAAAATTAGTAAAAACTAGTGATCGAGTTTGAGGAAAAAACTGGTAACTTTTCCTTAAAAGCTTAGAATTATGTTTTGGGAAATATGTAAACTACAACATGACTTCATATTTAAGAAAGTGTAGAGAAATAAGTACACCCATACAATTTTTCAGTGCATATGTAAATTGAGACTTATTTTGAGAATTTAGAAACTGATATGTGTGTTAGCTAATATATATTTTTGTAAATATTTATTTATAAATATATAAATATTTATTTATACATAAATATTTAATATATAATAAATATATATAAGTATTTATAAATGTATAAATAAAAAGTTATACTTTTTATTGAGCTTCAACTTTTAGGAATTTCCTTGACAGATACGCTCAAAACCAAGCCCAAAATTGCATATAAAAATATTCATTGAAGAATTACTTAAATAGGAAAAAACTGAGAAAAAAAGCCCGGTGTTAAAGGCAGCAGAGACAGAGAAGGGAACACCTAGTAGAGAATGTTGGGAGGACCCACTCGGGTTGAAAGCCGTGTACCAAAAGTGGACTGTAGACTGAACATGATGGCCACTCAATACCTCTATTACAAACTACAGCATCCAACAGGAGAGAGAACAAAAGGGAATGCCCTGCCACAGAGGCAGGGTGGGGTGGTGGGGGTTGGGGTGGGGGTAGTGGGAGGGATACTGGGAACATTGGTGGAGGAGAATGGGCACTGGTGGAGGGATGTAAACCAAATACAAACATTAAAGTTCCTAAGTTTGAAAAAAAAAGCCAGGTGTTTAAATTGGAGAATTAGATTATGAAGTCTATAACCGGAGGTTGGTAAACAAATACCATGAAATCATTGTAATGAAGGATGAGTTGACTTAAAAAATATATCTACATTTGGGATGGGAGATGTGTGCCGAAAGTAGATAATGGACCAAACATGATGACCTCTCAGTGTCTGTGTTGCAAGCCATAATGCCCAAAAGTAGAGAGTATGGGGAATATTGTCTGCCATGGAGGCAGGGGGATCGTGGGAAAGGGGGGGTATACCCGAGATATTGGTGGTGGGGAATGTGCACTGGTAGAGGGATGGGTGTTTGATCATTATGTGATTGTAACCCAAACATGAAAACTTGTAACTATCTCACAGTGATTCAATAAAATTAAAAAAAAAAGATATCTACAACATTCTATTAAGTGAACAAATAGATCAGTACATTTATGGTATGATAAGTAAAGAAAATAGGTAGCTAAGTTTGAATATGTCCTGTAAATATCTGCTGTGATCTGTAAAGAATATTTGTAGGTGAGTTTGAATATGTAAATATATAGAAGACAGTATAACAAAGCAGCAGTGATTTCTAAGGTATTATACGTATGAAAGGAAAAAGGATGTTTACTTTCAAATTGTTGTAATGTAATTTTTATTTGAAAAAAATCTCCATATTTCGCACCCCCAGAACCACTGTATAAACAAACAAAAAAAGATTTAATTTACAATTTACTAAAGAACAGAAATACATACTATTCATTCAACAGTTTAATTCAACTTTTTAGAATAAACACTAATTTTCAGACATCATGCTGGGAGTTTTGCATAACAGAAAACTGAGCAAAGCAGCCCAGGCACCCCCTGTCTTGGAGCTCATTGCTCAGTTAGCAGCATATTTCTCGAATCATTACTAATATTATTAAGTACAATAATAAGAGTCCCTCAAGCACTGGGGTGGCACAACGGATGAAGTTATGGACTCCACGTGAGAAAACAAGTTTCAGAGAGAATATGCTTGCTCTGAATCTTAAGGATATCATTCTAGGATTTGACTTTATCTTTTTTTGTGTATTGTAATAACTTGGGCTATTTTGAGAACACTGACAAAAAGCATGAGACTCCTGGGTCAGAGACAAAGTGTTCGATCACTCAATGACAGTGTAAGGAACAGGAGTGAGACCTTTTCTTGTCTCCTAAGTTCACTGTGGCAATGTCAGGAGTCCAGATAAATGGGTTTGTAGTACAGTGGAGGAACACTTAGTTTGGGAACCTATTCTTTTATAACAAGCAATATGCAAGCTTGCTGTATGTCACAGTGACTCCTTCCTAAAGATTGCTCATTGCCTACACAGACCTGAGGCATAGTACAGGTGAAGAATGCCTTCTTGGCATATTAAGCAAGATGTGTAGGAGCACAGGAACCCATGCAAGAGTATTTCTCTTGGTCTGCAATCAAATGCTCTACCACTGAGCCATACCCCCATGCCAAAAAAGAATATTTCTCAATAAAGATTAGATAAGTAAATTCCTTCTTAAAGGCATGGGTTACATGAGACAGCACTGTAAGACTTACACAGAGAGAAAAAAGAGGCAAGCAATATGGCAAAAGATGACCTGAGTAGGTAAAGTAGGTAAAGGTAATTGTGGTATTCTAAGAAGATTCAACCTTCTTTTAGATTGGTTGGGGAGCTATCAAAGGGTGTTTGTTTGTTTGGTTTGAACTGTCCAAGATGTCTGCTTTTGTATATTAGAAAAAAAGTTAAATAAAGGCAATTTCATTTCATTCAACCTAATTTGAGCTAAGCAAGATTGCTGTTTTTGTATGTCACATAGATCTGAATAATGGCGATTTCATACTGCACCAGCTAATAGATTTCTCTAATGCATTGTGGAAGATGAATGGATCTGGGGGAAAGGGCAGGACTCTTGATCTTTTTATCTCCGTGTTTAGCATAATAATGCCAAATGAATATTTTAGTAACTCAGTAATGTCTCAGTAATGAATGAACAAATGGTGAACTAATGAATGAAATAAACTAAAGGTTTGTCTTCTAAAAATAGGTTTTTTTTTTTTAAAAGAACACTGGGATGTTGATGTTGTGGAAAGATTTCAATTCACTTGAGAACCTGTGAAATATTAGAAAAAATATATATGCACAAGTTTCTGACTCTGGTTCCTAGAATAGAACTGCTAAACCAACCTCTTATAATTTCCTTTGTGATAATAGCAGTAGTAGCATCTTTATTCTAATATTTGGTCTTTGACCTACTTTCTAAAGCCTGTGTAATTTCCTGGGTGATCACTGTTTCTTTTGTTTTAATGAGGTGACTCTTGTGGAGTACTAGATGGGAACTGGTCACCAAAAAAATCATTAATATAGTCTTTCAGTTCCCTTCTGATTCCCCTCCTCTGGGAAAGGCAGAATTTGAGATTGAATTAATGATTTCTCAAATCTATGTGATGTATCACTGTATCATCCCATTGCTCATCGATTTGCTCAAGTGGACACCAGTAAGGTCTCCATTGTGAGACTTGTTACTGTTTTCGGCATACCGAATACACCATGGGTAGCTTGCCAGGCTCTGTCGTGCAGGCGAGATACTCTTGGTAGCTTGCTGGGCTATCTGAGAGGGCTGGAGGAATTGAACCTGGATTGGCCATGTGCAAGGCAATGCCCTACCTGCTGTGAATTTCCCTTTAGCAGTGGGTGTGGAGAACCTCTCAGTTGAGGAGTGTTTCCATGTACCTGGATGGCAGCACATCCTAAATCTACAGGGTCAGAAACTTGTAACGCTCCATCTGCTTTCCTGTATCCTTGGTCATAGTAAAACTGTTTCCCTGAGTCCTAAATTGTTTTTGCAAAAATTCAAGGAGAAAAGACATGGGGACTTGTAAGACAAGTCAATTTAAAGTTGTGGGTAACCTAAGCTTGTCACGGGGTATGACGTGGAAGGAAGACAGTCTCATGGAACTGAACCTTTTACTTTGGGTTTGTGCTAATTTCAGTTGGTACCAGAACTGAATTGAATTGTAGAACACTCGGCTGGTGTCTAGAGAATTGCATGGATTGCGGGATACACACATCTGGTATCAGAAGCATTGAGTCTGATAATAGGGCGCAATCACTGTTCTCCCGTTGCTCATCGATTTGTTCGAGCGGGCACCAGTAACGTCTCTCATTGAGAGACTTATTGTTACTGTTTTTGGATTATCCAATACGCCACGGGTAGTTTGCCAGGCTTTGCCGTGCGGACTCAATACTCTCTGTAGCTTGCCTGGCTCTCGGAGAGGGGCGGAGGAATCGAACAGAGGTCAGCTGCGTGAAAAGCAACCGCCCAACCGCTGTGCTAACTTAGGACTATGAACCCTATCAAGATAAAGATGGAGGCAAACAGTTAGTATTGTTTCAAATGCATTGAATCACTCAATGCATTTAAAATAATACACCACACTTTTGAAACTTTAGATTTTTGAGAGTAACTAAGCTTGAAAACTCTGGAATGAAGAGGTCCAAGTTTAAATGTTATAACAATATAATCTTTTCGTATCACCATGTCCTAATCTGAAGAATGAAGATGACAATTAACCCTCCTCTTGGGATTATGAAGATAACATGAGATGGAAATGCACTTAGTACAATAATTGAGAGCTGGAGCGATAGCACAGCGGCAGGGCATTTGCCTTGCACAGTGGCCGACCAGGGTTCGATTCCTCCGCCCCTCTCCGAGAGCCCGGCAAACTACTGCGAGTATCTCGCTCGCACGGCAGAGCCTGGCAAGCTACCTGTGGTGTATTCGGTATGCCAGAAACAGTAACAACAAGCCTCACAATGGAGACGTTACTGGTGCCTGCTTGAGCAGATCGATGAGCAACGGGATGAAGTGACAGTGACAATGATTGAGACTGTAATTGTGCTATTATTATCAATGATGATTTATTGAAACTAGTTTTCTTTGTTTGAGAAGCAAAGACCTAGTAGAGAGTCTCTGCCCAAAAGACGTGGTAGATGGCCCTAGACATGAAGTCATTGTGCTGGATCACTTAAAGGGGGACAGTCGAACAGAGCATTAAGGTTCTTGTGTGTACATTTTATGTGCGTGTGTGTGTGTGTGTGTGTGTGTGCACGCACAGATATTGAAGTTGGTTTCCAGATATTGGTTCTCTGAGAAGAGCCAGATGCACCTTAGTGAGGAGCACAGGAAGTGAGATCAGATGAGGAGGAAAGGAGAAGTCAGAGTTTGGACTCAGAGGGCCCGTGCTTTACATGTGTAGGGGGGTTCATCAGTTCTGAGGGGTTGCACAATCTGCAACATGGTCCAGCACAGCTTCTTCTGGTTCTCAGGGCTGAGTACTCCACAGTAAAGAGCATACACTGTGGCATCCCTCTCACAGCCATCATAGAATGATGCTGTTTCTCATGTTCCAAACAAAATAGTATTTTTGTTTTAGAGTTACACCTGCTCAATCGAAGTGAAATAGAAGGTGAGGCATGTGTTAGATCACCAATTCAAATCATTTAAGAGGCAGTGATTTTTCCTGCCTGAATTAGGTAGCAGGCCTGCTTTGATGGCCCTCGATTCATCAGATGTCACCTAGTCTTTCAGCCAACTTTAGCTGTGGGGGATGTATTCCTTGTGGATTGATTACATACTCTCATTTTACGGCTTGTTTTACAAGACTGTACTTAACATTTAGTTAGTTTTAGCACTTCAGATCATCCCCTGTCAATCTAACATAGTGTTCTACCCGTGTCATTTCAGGAATAATACTTGGCTCAGCATTGCATCCCACACACCTAACCTCATTCTCTCGTGGTGATTATGGCCCTTCCCAGTCAATCCCCTTTACACACTTTCCAGAGTTTGTCTGAAGGTTCAGTTTAAAATATTTCTATGGGGGCTGTAATGATAGCACAGTGGGTAGGGCATTTGCCTTGCATGCGGCCAACCTGGGTTTGGTTCCCAGCATCCCATATGGTCCCCTGAGCACTGCCAGGGGGAATTCCTGAGTGTAGAGCTAGGAATGACCTCTGTGCATCCCCGGATGTGACCCAAAAAGCAAAAAAAAAAAAAAGTAAATATTTCTATGTACAATAGTCTATGGGCTGGAGCGATAGCACACCAAGTAGGGTGTTTGCTTTGCACGCAGCCAACCAGGGTTCGATTCCTTCATCCCTCTTGCAGAGCCCAGCAAATTACCGAGGATATCCCACCCACGGCAGAGCCTGGCAAGCTATCGGTGGTGTATTCGATATGCCAAAAACAGTAACAAGTCTCACAATGGTTACTGGTGCCCACTCGAGCAAATCCATGAACAATGGGACAACAGTGCTACTGTGCTACACTAGTATAAATAAGTATAAATAAGTATGCTTATTTATAGACTAGTGTAGCACAGTAGCACGTTTTTGCTTTTGACTTTTGGGTCATATCTAACAGTGTTCAGGGCTTGCTTACTCCTGGCTCTATGTTTAGAGATCATTTCTGATGGTTCCCTGGAACCCACATGTAGTGCTGGCGAATGAACTGGTATCAGCCATGTGCAAAGTATCTGACCTCCTATACTATCTCTTGGGCCCTAATAGATACATTCTTAATTTATATTTTAGGGAAACTAAGGTATAAAATCCTTCTCTGCCAAAGTGCACCAACGCATTTGGTGCACCAACAAACTTGATGACCTTCATAGTTCTTTTCCTGTCTGTAGTTGGTGTTGCCCCAGGAAAAGCAGCAAATTGTCACTTTTTCACTGTAGATTCCTTTGCAACAAGATGAAAATGTAGGGCTTAGGGCTGAGTAAAAACAAAGAAAATAACCTAAGGCAAGTCACGAAGAGGCAATTTCAGAGCCATAGAAACTCTAGCTGAGGCCAAAAGAGATGATTTCTAAGGCTTAGCACTGTTATTGGCCTCTTGTGATGCTAATAGCATGCTTAAAAGCCAGGATCAAGAAAGGGGGTAATGTCACTTTAACCAGAGGAGTAAGGCTTCCAGGCTTAGTGCTGGCCAAGTGTAAAAGAGAAAGCCTAGCAAAAAATAATTGAAGCCCCTGCGAAATATTTCAATTTTTTTATTGATTGAAGGCAATTATCCCTTAATTGCATATTTAAATGAGGTATTAGGAGGTTTAACTAAGCAATGCCTCTTAATTGCTGCTGCACACTAGGTGTCACAGATTGTGTTTATTTCATATGTTAATTAAAGAGAAAGGGGTATTTTATTTTATTGACTACAAGGTTCTCTAAGGCGGTGTTGTTTAGGACAAAGTACGTCTCAGGTGTTTATTGCACGCTGGGTATTAATATCATCATTAGCGAGAGGTTAAAGTTTTTTAATGAAGAGGTGCGTCTCCATTTCATGTGTTTTCAGCCACATCGGCATCTCTTAAATGGGGGAGGGAGAAAGGCCCCAAATCCCACGGAAACAATTATCTTTATGAAAGAAATATTGAGCCCCTTTCTCAACAATAATAAAGCAAAGTGCAAGTTCTGATATAAACAGGAAAAACAACACCGAATTATTAGAGATTAGGATTGTAACAGGAAGCCATAATGGCCTGTGGGCGCTGTGTTTTTCTTCTGAGCAGCAGTGGTCCATGTATTAATTTGCAAGTTGCTGCATGAGGCCGTGATAGTGAAATACATTATTGCAAGTTGACAGCAGAATAGTAATCTTTTATTTTTTTAAAAAAGATCCACACTTTCCCTTGATGTGATATTTGAAATTTGCAGTGAGAAAGCTGTCTACACTTGAGCATTCGAATGAGGTTTAATATCCTAGAGTGGGATATTAAACTCAGTAGAGTGGGATGATAAGGAAGGGTTAGTCAACACTTTTAACTTACTTTCCTTTATATGTTATAGTGCAACGCAAAGATCATAATGCTGAAAGTACAGTTGTTTGCTGTTCTCTTACACTGTCTGAGTTATCTTATTAGAAGTAAAAAATGATGCAGAATATGTCTAATAAAAATGAATGGGATTGGGGACCAGGGTCATAATACAGTGGGTAGGATGCTTCCCTTGCATGCAGCTTACTCGAATTTGACCCCTGATTCCCCATGTAGTCCCTTGAGCCTCTCAGGAGTGACCTCTGAGTGCAGGGTCAGGAGTAAGCCCTGAGCACAGCTGAATGTGGACCCCAAACAAAAACAAAATTTAAAAAAAAAATGGAACTGTAAACTGCTTTGAATTGTGAAGAAAAGATTCAGTTTAAAAGCTCCTGAGCTTATGAGTGGAATTTGCTTCAGTTCTTATCTTTATGTTTCAGCAATGGCATTCACATATGATAAGTAGTCTTCACTGGCTGAATTTTGTAAAAGTAATTCCAGTGCAATGAACATAAAAAAAGTGCTATTGAGGAAAAATATTTTTTTTCCCATGGAATAGAAATCATTATTTAAATTGTTAGATGCCTAAGGGTTCTATTTATATAAAATCCATCCCTGTGGTCAAAACATTCTTTTCCAAAGATTTCATATATGCATATAGATATAGATCTAAGTTTGAAGGGATGTGTGTGCATAAGTATTTCTATGACTAAGATTGTAGCTTCTCCAATTATCCATATATTGAAATAATAACTTCAAGTCTTGAACGGGTCATAGATTGTCAAATAAAATATCTATAATCATTTTGGTTATCCTGAGGTGAAATATTTTGTACACAGAGAGTAATTTTGAATTGAGCAGTTGAATATGACTATACAGAATCTTAACCTCAACAAAATTCTGCATATCCACAAAGATTAAATTGAATTTAGAATCACAGAGCATATTAAGCATAATATCCCAACCTTTTTCACTTTGTAAAGAATAGGGATAAATGGTTTGATTTTAAAAAGAAGGAACCAATGTTACAGGGAGATTAATTCAGAAGAAATAATATTTCTTCCCAACAGAAAGGAGTCACTTTTTCAGAGTGTAAGAAACAGACCAAAATCAAGGTTTCCTAAATTTAAGCTTTGGTTTTGTATATCACTTTTAAACTTTGAGAACGTTCTAGACTAAAAACTAAGTACAAATAGTTTACATTTGATAGTTTTAAAAAGCACATATGATTTTCTTCATGTATTTCTGGAGAGTTTTCAGGAACCTTGGAAATAACTGAAGGCCAGTGACCATGAAGCTGAGAGGCCACTCTGGTTTTCATGGTTAAGCCCTCCTGTTCTGCTGTCCCTGATCAGATATTCCTCTTATAGCATAGCAGTCTTCTAGTGTGTTTGGTGTAAAGTAGTCTTAAATTTTTAGTGCCTGGCTTTAGGAAAAATTATTTTCCTGGGGAAATAAAATGAAGATGCTTCAGTGTATACCACTGAAACTGGAATGACCTAATGTAGTTTTGGACCTTGGACCCTTTTAGTGTTTACTGAAGAATTTATAACTTGGAATGGCAATGACAGGAATGATGTAATGGTTACCAGTTCAAACCCAATGATAAACAGCCTACATTTGCAGATGTTCTTTGATAATCAGGAGAAAAAAATATTTAAAACATATTTTGAGTAAGTAGTACTGTGCACGTTCCATTTGAAAAGCATCTCAGATTTTGCCAGCCAGTGATGCCTTTTTGAACAATTTTGGAAACATAATAGGCCCAAACTTAGGCTGCATATAATAAGCAGTGATTTTGTAATTTCAAAGATGTTCTTAAATAGAGGGCTGAAAACAGATTATTGGCTTAGTAGCACAATGGGAAAGGAGGTGCTATGTTTAAGGAATATACCCAAACATCAATATGTGATTCCTGAATATTGCTGAGTCTAGTCCCCAATTGTCCAATGGTGTGTCCATACAAATAATACATAAGGGTTGGAGTGATAGCACAGGGAGCAAGGCTTTTGTCTTGCATGCAGTCGATCCAGGTTTGATCCCTGGCACCCCATATGGTCTCTAAGCTCTACGAGGAGTGATCCCTGAGTGCAGAGCCAGAAATAAGCCCTGAATACTACCCAGTGTGCCTCCCTCCAAAAAAAAAAAAGAGACAATGCATGGATTATGAAACCTGCTTTATAATCACAAGTTTATAATCTACTCTCAAGAAGAGCATGTTCTAGTCTAAGAAGTGTGTTTTTCATCTAAATTTTGCATGTCCTAAAGAATTAATGAAAATGCATATTTATTAATCTATCAGGAAGGCAGTGGAATGGTATGCATTCCTACTGATATGGATCAAATGGAAAAACTAATGAGCATCATATAATAATGTGATAAATGTTGTGCTGTGTACAATGAGAATTAAACTGTAGCACTGTCGTCCCGTTGTTCATCAATTTGCTCACGTGGGCATCGGTAACATCTCCATTGTGAGACTTGTTGTTACTGTTTTTGGAATATCGAATACGCCATGGGTAACTTGCCAGGCTTTGCCGTGCGGGCAGGATACTCCCAATAGCTAGCTGGGCTATCCGAGAGGGACGGAGGAATTGAACCTGGGTCAGCCTCGTGCAAGGCAAACGTCCTATCCACTGTGCTATTGCTCCAGCCCAAAAGAATTTAACAAGAAAATTTAATTGAAATGGGGTTGGGGACATTAAGATTTTTAAGTTGTGGTAGGCCCTTTCAGTTCCATTTTTAATATCTTCCCCCATCAGCCATCAAAAAGGGTAGCAGATTAGAGATCCCTATGCTCTTACTCAATTTATGCCTTAAGAGCACAAGCATACTTAGAGACTTGAATTTGAAATGTCCTGGGAATTGAGACTTTTATAGAAATTGTGAGCAGTTTGAGGTTGAGCTATGTCAGAACTATCTTAGACTCATTATCTGGAAGCTTTGAGAGAGAAAGGAGATCCAGTAGTTACAGAAACTGACACCAAGGGAGGAAGCATTGTTCTGGAGTCAGGTATCTCTGGTCTGAAAGCAGCTAGAAAAATACATCTTCTCTAGGCTTGAGGATTATGGTCTGTATGATCTGAATAAATTTTACTTTCAGATTTTATTTAAATATCATAGTCTCCACCCCCTACACACCCCCATCCACCCAATCACTGTCTGCTGCACATCCAGTCTTCATTTTGCTGTGAAGTTGCTATTGTGACCCATTCCTGGTTACTGCCACGTAAGACACATTTAAGAAAAGGAGCATTGGGAAAACAAGGTTTTGTGGACATGGAAAGAAAGCGTGCAAGTCAAGATGAGTGTGTTGATTTTTAATGTTAGGCCACTGGTGCCACATTTTCCCTGATCCTTTTTCATCTGTAGCACTGTTGCACTGTTGTCCCGTTGTTCATTGATTTGCTTGAGCGGGCACCAGTAACAACTCCATTGTGACACTTGTTACTGTTTTTGGCATATTGAATATGCCATGGGTAGCTTGCCAGGCTCTGTTGTGCAGATGGGATACTCTCGGTAGCTTTCCGGGCTCTCTGAGAGGGACAGAGGAATCGAACCAAACACCCTACCCGCACATGTATTATTTTACATGTATTTATCTTTATGGACTGGAGTGATAGCACAGCGGGTAGGGCAAATATCCGGCCTGCTGTGCTATCACTCCAGTCCAAGTGAAAGATAAACAAATAAAAGTTCTCCCTCTTCAAATCTTAGCTCTCTGAAAGCAAGCTTTGAGAATTAGAGAAGAAATAAACCATGGCTGCTGAAAATCAATTGCACTAGGGCCTTGAGTCATTCACACTTGTGAAAATAGTTTCTTTGCTTTTTTGGTGGAGGTAGGTATTAGACCACACCCTTTGTTGCTCAGTCCCAAATGTGATGCCAGTGTGGGAGCTCAAACCTGGTGGGCAGTGTGCAAAGCTGTGGTCCAATGCCAAGGTTTTGTTCTCCAGAGGGGTGAGAAGGCTGCTGCAGAGCCACGTGCCAAGACTCCCGCAGCCTTGGCTAAAAGCGATGCAGGCACCCCTGTAGAATATGTGCTCCTTGGGGCAGGACTTGGAAAGTCTTTTTCATTGCTGGTTCCTCTGGGCTTTGAGTGGTGCCTGGTACACGGGGGTGCTTAATACTGATCTGTGGCATGAATAGCTGAATGAACAGATTGCTCTTTGGTTTGGTACTATTCACTTGGGCACAGACTTTGGGAAATCCAAAGTTTTGCAGCTCTTCCTGGCCAAGAGCCATGGTAGAGGAACTCTAAATGGTGTAGTCAATGCCCAGTGCTGGTGGGAATGCTTCTCTCAGGCATAGAGTAAAGACACCTATATAGATCATGCACATTTATATATACACATATATATATGTGTGCATACATATATATTTCTTATATCTTATAGACAATATTACCCATTATCACTTCCTGAGACTTTTCAGAAAGGTTATTTAATAAATTACCATGTGAAAAATAGTTGACATTTATCAATGATTAGCAACAGCAATGTACTGCATTTCAGTTAAAAGTTCTAGTGAAAATGTTGGAAAAATAGCGAGCTGAATTGCAATTCATTGTTGAAAAGTTTTAGTATCAACACTGCCATGTTAATTAAATAGCATAATTAATAGATTTGGCATTGGAGGCTAAGAATACAGACCCTCTTTCAAGAGAATGAATGATCCATAAATTCTATAAAATGTCACAGAAGCTAGAGCATAAAGAAGGGAGTCAGTTTCATTGCATTTAAAGTTTATAGTTTCCAAGTTTACACTTTTTTCCACTTCAAACAAAAGAACTTTTTTTTTGCAATTTTGAAGGTAAGAAGTCTGAAAAAAGTTTTATGAGACTAATAGAGGCTTTGATAGGGCAACATTATTTCTGGAACTTCTAGAGTCTACTCTCATTTCTTCATTCTCAATCCCTTTCCCATTCCCCCTTCGACATCAGTCATCTCTTTTTATTCTGACTCTGATCCTTAGGACTTCTTCTCATAGGATTCTGGTGATTGCATTGGTCTCCTGGAATAGTTTAGGAAAATCTTACTATTCCAATAGTCTAAGCTTAATCATATCTAAAATACCCTTTGATCCATGCAATAGAACATGTTTACATGTTTTAGAGATTGCTGCACAGGTATATGGGGGATTAGTCTACTTATCACATCAAGAAAAACTTCACAATGTTTAAGAAAGCCATATTAATGGCACAAAATGTAATACAAACTAATTGGAATGAATAGAGATGTTGTACAGAAGTAAACAAAAAACAGTCCATTATTCAGATAAAAACAATTAGAAACTTATGCACTCAAGTTTTTTAATTTTCACAAAATCACTTTTAAAATGTTTTACTATACATCCAAGAGAATGTCTTTTTTACCTAGCTTCATTTAGATATAGCTGAAATAAAATGTTGTTAGCAATTTTCAAATATATCTATAACCACAATAGGGTATGTTACATCATCAGCACTTATTCACTAGTGAGAAATTTGAATCTTTTCCATCATCTTATTTCTCCTCATTCTAGCTCATGATAACCACTGTTCTACTCACTTTCTATGAGTTAAGCAAATTTAGATTCCACATGTATTATTTTACAGTATTTATCTTTATCTACCTGACTTACTTAACTTACCAATGTCCTCAAGGAACATCCATGTTGTTACAAGTGACAAGATCATTTACAATGATTTCTGATCTATGAATGCCATTCCACTGATATATACAAATCATATGCATGAACGTATTCAAATCTGTCTGCATTTACCTGTTGGCAATCTTATAGGTTGCTTCCAAATATTTGTGAATAATGCTGCAATATAAAGGAAGTTAGCAATTTTTTTCATGATCTGTTTTAATTATTTTGAACACATACAAGTAGAATTGCTGGACTATATAGAATTCTATTTTTTTCCTTTTCACACCAGGAATAAAACTCAGGGCATATATGTGAAAAGCATATGCTCTACTACTAAACTACATCCCTGATCCATTCACTGTCACTGTCACTGTCATCCCGTTTCTCATCCATTTGTTCAAGAGGGCACCAGTAACGTCTCCATTGTGAGACTTGTTACTGTTTTTGGCATATTGAATACGCCCTGGGGAGCTTGCCAGGCTCAGCCATGCAGGTGGATACTCTCAGTAGCTTGCTGGGCTACCCAAGAGGGACAGAGGAATCGAACCCAGATCGGCCGTGTGCAAGGCAAACGCCCTACCTGTTGTGCTATCACTCCAGTCCCTCTGATCCATTCATTTAAAATTATTTTTAGGAATCTCACTCTGCTTTCATATTGCTGAAATATGACCATCAACAGTGCATAGGAGATTCCCTTTCTCTATATCCTGCTCAACACTAGTTATCACATATTTATCTCAATAAATATATGATCAGATCTCATTGTGACTTTAACTTGTATTTCTTTGATGAATAAGGATGTTGTGTTTTAAGGTGAATGGATTAAACAAACAAACAAGCAAATAAACAAAAGAGCCCTCTATATACTGTCTACAAGGAGCTCACATTAGCTTTAAAGATAGGCGTAGATTCAAAGGGATGCAATGGAAATCAGGAGAGTATGGATAGCTATAGACACATGCATAGTTCAAAAATACATTATAAGAAAGGCATTGTTAGGCAATTCAATTGTGTGAATGTCATAGTGTATTTGTATAAGTTGTTATACAAGTGGACTGGAGCAACAGCACAGTGGGTAGGCATTTGCCTTGCACGTGGCCGACCCAGGGTCAATTCCTCTGTCCCTCTTGGGGAGCCCGGCAAGCTACCGAGAGTATCCTGCCCGCATACCAGAGCCTGGCAAGCTACCTGTGGTGTATTCATATGCCAAAAACAGTAACAACAAGTCTCACAATGGAGATGTTACTGGTGCCTGCTCAAGCAAATCGATGAACAACAGGACAACAGTGTTACAGTGCTACAGTTATACAAGTAGGAGTAGCTTACTGTAGACCTAGTTTATATATAAGTACCATCACTGTATATACAATCATTGAACATGATGTGTTATTTAGCTTATATGATTGTGCTTATATCAGACAAATAGACTGCTAGCCAAAAATTATGATAAGAAAGGTTTTTTCAATTTTATAAAGTAGTTCAAAATATTTGGTTACATTAAATATATAAACACAAATCCTACCACCGTTATACCTTCCCACCACCATATTTCGGGAGTTTTCATCCAGAATTCAATCTCTGCCCCAAAGCAGAACCAAAATAATATATTTTGTATTGTTTGTTATGAAAAACCATTGAAAATGCTACAGAAATGTATCCTTAGAGGAAAGAGTGTGAAAAATGTTGTATTTCACCCAGGGACCATTGAGCGCTTCTATAAGAGATCACTAACATATTGTTAAAGGTTGAATTGTGCCTTGTGTGCTTTTTATATACGTATCTGTAAAAAAAAATGTGTATTTTCCCTCTAAGTTTGGTTGCCTCCTACTCTGAACACTATCAAATGTGGTGCCATAATCTTGGAGTGCTGGTAGGATGTGTAGTTTGAAGAATCATGGCTACGTGGTCCAGGAATAGATTCACTCTTAGTTGAGGCTCTACCCGAGCATGTGGGGAGCAGCAGTGAGTGCGGCGGGGCTGGGTTCTGGAGGTTGTTGGCTTCCGGGGCTGGGTCCCTTGGATCGGGGAGGGGTCTCACCTGTCCCCCTCCAGGATGCCCTGAGCGAAACAGCCTGGCGAGGGTCAGGCGGCATGTTTATGGAAGTGTTATGTTATGCTCGATAAGAAAATTTGGTACATAGTAACAGAGAGGTTAACTCATCGAGGACAAAACAATTGTAAATATGCAAATTCTTAACAATGGAATACTTAAATATATTATGTGAATGTTAATTGATTTGCACTGCAGGAAGAAATAGACAAAAATATGGTAAAATTAAGAGACATCAATACCCATACTTTTAGGAGCAAAAAGATCATCCAGAAAGAAAATGTTGAACTTAAATCAACTGTTAGATATAACAGAAATATATAGATAAAAATATATTTTATCCAACAGTGGAATACACATTCTTGTCAAGTGAGCGAGGAACATTCTCTAAGATAAGTCATATAATAGACCGCAAAACAAGACTTAGAAAATTTAGGAAGATTGAAATCACATAGAATATTTTCCAATCACATGATAGAAAATGAGATATAAATCACTGTCGCTGTCATCCCATTGCTCATCGATTTGTTCCAGCGGGCACCAGTAATGTCTCTTACTGTGAGACTTATTGTTACTGTCTTTGGCATATCCAATATGCCACGGGTAGCTTGCCAGGCTCTACTGTGCAGGCTAGATACTCTAGGTAGCTTGCCGGGCTCTTCGAGAGGGGCAGAGGAATCGAACACGGGTCAGCCACTTGAAAGGCGAACGCCCTACCGCTGTGCTATCGTTCCAGCCCTGAGATATAAATAAAAAGAGAAAAACTAGAAAAGTAACAAATACATGGAATTTAAGCATACATCTCAACAGCCAATGGGTTAAAGCAGAAATAAAAAAAAACATAAAAGAAATTTTACAGTTGCATTTCTAAGAGGAATGGTTACTTAGTTTTTTAATGCTGAGATTCTTATGCATTCCAGAGCACTGGAATGATCTGTGTGCAAATGAAATTGGCCAGCTTTTTTGTTCAATTCACTGAAAATAAACATTAATATTGAATTTGTATTAATAAACCGATTTATTAATGTTAATCAAGTAACTGTTTTGCTTCTAAGATAATGTCGAATAATTAGAGAGATGCAAATCAAAACCACAATGAGATACCACTTCATATTCACTAGAAAAACTAAAAAGAAGATAATAAAGAGCATTAGAGGGCTTATAACAGAATTGGAACCTTCTTAAAATTTCTGTACTGGAAAATGTAAAATGGTGGGGTCAGTTCAGATGACAGTTTAAGCACTTATTTACAATGTTAAGCATGCGGTTACCATATGACTCAGCAATCCTATTCCTAGGCTAAAGAGAAATGCAAACACATCCAAGCTAAAAATTGTATGTGACTGTCCAAAGCAACATTATGCACAATAGCCAAAATGTGTAAACAACTAAATACCCATCATCTGAAGTGTGTAAACAAATTATGTTATATTATTACATAATGGAACATTATCTGCTATTAAAAGGAATGAGCAGTTGATGCATATTATAACTGATGAATCTTAAAAACTTACTAAGTAAAAATGGTGAATACCAATGACTGCATATGGTATGGTATATGCGATTTTATTTACATGAAATGTTCAGACTAGTTAAATGCACAGTGACAGAAATTAGATTAGTAAGTTTCCAGAGACTGTGATCAAGGGAGAATAGAAGACTCATTGCTAAAAGGTGTGTGTTTCTCTTTTGAACATGAAATGTTTTAAAATTAGTGGGGATGAACGTCTAACTCCATGGATATTGTGGATGTATGAAGAAAACAGAGTGTATTAAATGATTCACAATTCAATGCACTTTGAATTTTATGGCAAACTGGCCTTAAATTGGAAATAAGGGGCTGGAGAGATAGCACAGTGGGTAGGGTGTTTGCCTTGTACGCGACCGACCCGGGTTCAAATCCCAGCATCCCATATGCCAGGGGTAATTCCTGAGTGCAGAGCCAGGAGTAACCCCTGTGCATCGCCAGGTGTGACACAAAAAGCAAAAACAAAAAAACAAAAAAACAAATTGGAAATAAGATTTGGATGATTTATCCTCACTTGAAGGAGGAGAAAATAAGAAACTATTCTAGAAAATGGTTCTTTTTTGTTACTTTATTATTATTATTATGATTATTATTATTATTTTAATGAATCATCATGAGTTACAGTTACAGACTTACAAACATTCATGATTATGTTTCAGTCATACAATTATCGAGTAACCCATCCCTTCACCAGTGCCCATTCTCTACCACCAATGTTCCCAGTGTCCCTCAATGCCACCCTCGTTTCATCCTCTTCCCTGCACCCCCTCTGTGACAGGCACGTTCCCTCTTACTCTCTCTTTTTGGATGTTATGGTTTCCAATACAGGTACTCAGAGACCCTCATGTTTGGTCCATAGTATACTTTCAGCAAGCATCTTCCATCCTGAGTGAGCACTCCAACCATCATTTACTTAGCGATCCCTTCTCTATCCCAGCTGCCTTTTCCCCCAGCATGTGAGGCCAGCTTCCAAGCCGTGGAGTCATCCCTCTGGTCCTTATCTCTACTGTCCTTAGGTGTTAGTCTCCTATCATGTTACTTTATATTCCACAAATGAGTGCAGTCATTCTATGTCTGTCTCTTAAGTGGCTCTTGCTTAAAAAGTGTCTGAGGTCTTATAACAATAGAAATTAAAGATATATTATACTATATTTAAAACTGGAGTATAATTTTTATTACTTTGGTATAGAGAAAAATATCAGAATTAACCAAAATTAAATGAAAATGAGTATTTGATAAGTGTAATAGAATGACTTAAAATAATTTATAAATAAATTACACATATACTAGGGGGTCCCTCTTACAAACTATTTTTTGAAAGGTGTGTGGACAAAAAAATTAATAAAATGTAGTAAGAACCCTAGATTAATCCATTACTATGTAGGAAATAATCAAGTTAATGCTATAAATTGGGTCGGCAAGTCTGTGTTCCACCTATTTTTAACTTTAAGTCATCTAATTGCTTATGTGTATTCAATTATTATCCAAAAAGGAAAGGACCAGGAAATTCAAGAAGAGGGTATTTAATTCAGGGGAACTACGAGTAAAAGTGTTGGAAGGGCTAAACATTTTAAGAGGAAATAGGCAACTCCAAGAACTAGTGTTAACAGAGACCAGGATACAGTGACAGAAAGGAAAGAGATGAAGGGCCTCTCTTGTGAGCACAGGAAGGATTGAGAAGTGGGTCACCATGGCAGAAAGTTTACCATGAAGGAGGGTGGTGGTGATGTGGGGTGTGATTTCTCCCTCACTGCCCTCTGGTGATATTTTCAGTATCTAAGGTTGATTAAGGCTACTCACAAGTCCCTGAATGAGGAACCTGGGAAGCTTAATTCATTTGCCTCTCTACAAAAAAGTCTAGCTAGGTGAAAACAAGGAATCAATACATGGCTTCTTTCTCTTGAAGAGCATGATAGCTTCACAAGATTAATGAAAAAATGAAATAAGATTAAATAAATAAAGTAATGGAAATCCCTCAGCACTGTCAGGCACATTGTTAGTATTCCGTAAGTCTTACCTAATAAATTGCAGTTCAAATTTAGAAATACTCTGCATATTTGAAAATGAAATTTTTAGGATCATCAAATATCATTTAGATAATCTTGATTAGATGATCTAGATTAGATGATCTAGATTAGAGGATCTAGATTGGATAATCTCCAACTTCTTCCTTATACTCACAAAATTACCTTGTGCTTAGAGTGTTTTCAATGTGCTTTTCCTGCTTTTGCCTCATCTAATCAATTACCACACACTCAGAAACTGGGGAACCTAAGGACTTGGAATAGGTGTCTTGTGTAGATTCCACAAAATTCAGTGGTAGTGCTAGACTTCAAGCATCCTGACGTCATTTCTTCAAGTGCCCAAGGGGTTTACGTAGTTGTAGAGGCTGAGGAGAGCAAGCCACTTTCTAACGGTTTCTACCATATTTAGCTGGTGTGTGATTACATGAATGGTTTCTCTAAGCATAAGGTAATGACTTAGACAGTTTAACTCTTAGAATATCAAGTCCTTAAATAATTAGCAATGACTATGCTATCAAGATATATGCATTGTCACTGTTGTTCAGTGTAGTTTCTAGAAGAAATAGTGTAGCACACAGAGGCCATTATTGATTTTGCTGATGATAATGACAGCTACTCTATAAACATGTTTTATTATTGATTTTTATTTTTTAAGGGCAGATTTCATTTTGAAATTGTTTTACATGGCCCTTTTTCATGAATAAAAGATAAGAAAGGACTTATTTAAATACACATAGAGGTATTTTTTGTTTAGTTTTATTTTTGCTTCTAGGGTCACACCTGGTGGTGCTCAGGGTTTACCTGGCAAGCTAAGTGACTTACCTTAAGTATATCACTCCAGTCTCCTTAATTGCTGACATGTATAATTGAGAAAACTAACATTAAAAGACCATACCATATTTTATCGATTATGTCAAATTTAGAATAATTATAATAAATTGAATTCATGGCCAACCCAGTAAAAATAAATTGCTTATTTATTAGTAAATAGCACAGTGGGTAGGGCATTTACCTTGTGCATGGCTAACCCAGGTTCGATTCCTTTGTCCCTCTCGGAGAGCCCAGCACGCTACTGAGAGTATCTTGCCCGAATGGCAGAGCCTGGCAAGATACCTATGGCATATTCGATATGCCTAAAACAGTAACAACAAGTCTCACAATGGAGACGTTACTGGTGCCTGCTTGAATAAATCTATGAGCAATGGGATGACAGTGACAGTGATACAGTGAATGTAAATTCTGAAACAAAAATTACCTCTTTGGCTTATTAACTGTCTCCAGAATTGATGTTAATAATTACTATCATTATAAAGCATGATCAAAACATTTAGTCATGTGCAACAGATGTTATGAACAAGATCCAGATTGAAGCATTCCTGGTAAGTCAAAGTTTTACTAACCAGAACTTACTGAAGTCGAACTGTTAAGCTCTAACACATACCCTTGAGCTTTCCTCCTTTCCAGAATACTTCTTTAAGAGACATAGGCTATGTTTGTAGCAGTAGGTTTAAAAAATATATTCTTTCACATATGGTGATGCTAAATGCAGTTCCTATTATTTATATATCATGCATACCAAACAATAAGAGTTCTTTACATACATTAGACATATTCACATCTAATTATTATGACTGATTATTAACACTTTAATGCAAATACAAAAGTAATAACATCTTGGTATTCTTAATCTCATTCTATAAAAAGTATTCAGTAATACTTTACTTTTTCGTCTGTTTTCTTTTATATTTTCCTTCCTAACTCTGGACTTGTTTATAATATGTACCAGCTGTTTCTCTTGTGGATCTAGTTGTATTTTATTTTTTCTTATTTCTTATTGTTCTGATGGACTGAACACTGGATGCTCAATAATTCTCCATCAAATTGGGGAAAGTTTGATTGCTAAGTTCCTGAGATAGGCAAGATCCTAATTTCATTTACCAAATCCTGAATAGGGATTGAAAACTGAGAAGAAGGTGAATCTAAGAATGGTATCTCTGATCTGGCCCAGGACCTATGTTTTAAATACAATTTCCTGTTAACTGATTTTATAGACTTTCTTTAGGATAAAAAATCTAAAGATGCTGTATACATGGGGCGGGGGAAGTGTGGAGAGAAGGAAAAAGAATAAGAGATACTGCTGGGCAGGCAAAGAAGGGTTAGAAATTATCTCTGCTTCTGAAAACTTATTGCTTTGTAAATATCACAAGAATGATAACCCACAATCACATAAAAATGGGGAAAGTATACATTTATCAAAAGAAAAGGGAATACTGACCTATTAAATCTAGCCTCAGCAGCTGCAGTCTTTTCATTGCCCATCTTGCCAGTCTGGTTAAGTTTTTGCCCCATCTTCTTTGTGGGAACAAAACAAGTCATCTTTGTTGTTGTCATTGTCAATGCTATTATTTGTTTTCCTTTATGCTAGAAGCTCCCTAGAGTAGAAAATATTATCTGAACCAAGAGTGTAGAGAAAAAGAAATGCAGCTCCCCAATGCCATAATTATGTTAGAAAAGGAGACATATAGAAAATGATCCATCTGGATACTGCTGTGGCTATAAAGAACTCTTGTAATGACCAAGACTTTCCATTTTACTATTGAAGCTTTGACTGATGGAAGTTGGTGAAGCCAAAGGAATCTGTTGATTAAACTGCAGGGTGCTAAAACCATTCTCAAACCCTCAAGTTCCCCTCTTCCCTAATGTTTGAGCTGAAGAATGGGTCTTGGAATCCGAGAAGAAGCTGAATCTAAGAATCATCTCTTTGATCTGGTCCAGGATCTATGTTTTAGATACAATTTCCTGGTAACTGCTTTTAGAGACTACCTTTAGGATAAAAATCTAAGATATTTGTACACCATTATGGCACAGTCTAGTCATTCAATTCCTGAGGTGGTTAATATGCAGTTCTGGGAATGAGAGCATTACGAGAACAGCGAGTACCATTCTCTGTGGGTTGCTTTTCCATCCATTGGCTTACACTTGGGGAGAATTTGTCTGAACTTCTCTTTTAGCTTCTTAGGACTTGGAGCACGTACTTCTGCAATCTGAATTATCCTTCTCTCTGATTCAATGAGCCACTGCTCTCCTCTCACTAATGATCATTTTTATAACCTCACTTTTTCTTTTATTTATTTTACACTTTATCTTATTGTTTATTAATTTATTAATTGATTCCAGACTTCAGTTTCATTGTTATTAACTATTGTGCATTTTAATGGTATTTAGTTCCCTCATTGCTGGTATTTATCGCTTCACTATCAATTCCCTATTCCCAGCTGTTGTTTGGAACAGGCATTCTATATTATTATGTTTCTTCATTGCCTCTTCTCTCTGTCACAGCTGACTGCATTTTTACCTCTCCCCCTATGGACTTGCCTACTGTTCTCTCTCTCTGAATAGCTGCAAATACTTTGTTATACCCCCTTTCATTCACTCCCCTTCAATGAAATATATCGTAATATTTGATTCCCTTTTCACTAATAGCTTTCCCCATTGCTTTAGGGACTTTTGTGGTACGTTTATTCCCTAGGGCAAAACTGGGGTCTCAGTCCCCTCTCTTGTTCTAGCTCACTCAATTTCACCTTCATCATCACCTTCTCCTCATTTCCTAAATTCTCAATCCTTGGACTGCCCTCTATCCACTCTTTCTGCTTTGGTGTTCACCTGGCTGATTCCCGTCACTTCCACACTTTCCAAACCTATTGCTCTTTGGCAAAGTGGCTTATTTAGTTGGGATTTTACTCTCCATCCAGTCTTTTCCTTAAAAAAGAACTACGTATACATACATATTTTATTTTAGGAGCACATCCTAATATTTGTTGAATGTTTTCTTTGTTTAAGGAAAGAGCATAAGAGATTTTAGCTACATTGTTTCATCTCAGCAAGGAAAATACAAGCACACATGAGAGATACTGTGGCTTTGATTCCAGACCAGCACAGTACTGGAATAAGCTGTGAATCACTCAGTGTGTATAAAAGCCATATTTATGCTATGTTGCAATCTGTTAAGTGTGCAATAGAATCACTTAAACAAGGTGTACATATCTCAATTAAATGTGACACAGAGACATGAAATTAACACATACTTCAGGGAAGTTGGCTTTGATAGACATGCTTGATGCAGGATTTCTCTAAGATTTCAAAAAAGTATAACAACTGCTAAACGCCAGTAAGCAAAGTGTAATAAAGATAGGACGCAGTTCTGTGAGGGAGGAACTACTCTTATGACATAGATGGGGAAACAAACCAAGATGGTGAAATATTTGTCCTCTCCTATCGGGTGGTGAATGATTGGGATATCCATCAGGTCTGACTCCAGAACATAAACTCTTCACCACCTTGTTATACCAAGCCTACTGAGCATAGCCACTTTGATTCAAAGAAGTCATTCTCTCCATTTCCGTGGTCCCATCTTTAGAAACTCCTTAATAAAGGAGTTTAACCCTCATTTTCTATAGCTGTTTAGCTAGCATTTTATCTCTTTATTTCACTCTGTTGAGAAAATTCCATCTGTTCTTTTCCCCCCACGGGGAGGAGAACTGTCTGGCAGTAGACAATTGGTGCAGATGTAGGTGGCAGGTGGCTCTGAGAATCTGTAACTGAGCAACAGGAAGTCACAGGACAGGTCATCAGGCAAATCTCTGAGTGACCTTAGGGGAGACAAGAACCTTTTCCCAAGGGATGTGGGACTCAGGCTGGGAACTAAAGAAGAAAGTAAGAAAAAAAGAGAAGCCATTGATGTAGTTACTGGAACTGAGCATACAGGGATTGTACATCAAGAGCTCAGCAAGTCACAGCTGACCTGAAGTGGAGCTGTCTCTGGCCCAGGGTCAGTGAGTCCTTAGGGAAGACTGGTAACAGGATATGAGAAATATATTTGGATCTGAGAGAAGGTCTTAAGAAAGTTGTATGGTTTATGGTGAAAAGGGAATCTTGAAGCATTTACTCAAAATCCCTTAGTAAAATACAAGTTTATTTTATCTATGCTTTAAATGTTCTGTTACTGATTCACAATCTTGATCAACCCAAATTCTTGTTTTGACATATGAAATAAGCCTTGAGAATATAGGTTTCTCCTAAATTCTGAAATTGGTTAGATAACTAGTGTTTTTTTTCTTTTCACGGCAAACATTTTGTTTTTCAGTGTGGCCAGAATCATTTTTCCAGGAGTTGTGAAAATGTTCATTGTAAGATTCATGAATTTTAAAAATAATAATTTTCCTGTGGCCAAATTCCGGATGGAGTTAGAAGTTTTAGTCTGTGACCATATTTCCTGATCCACCTCCCTAGATAAGTATATATTTTTTCTACTTTGGTTTTCCCTGACCCTCCCCTTCTCCATGCCATTGGATTCTGCTTGCCTCCCCATCCCTACAGTGTTACCCACCTGCCCTATGGTTAGACTTAGCTGCTAATAGCTGATCTCCCCAACCCCTACCCCACCCCATCCTCATAGAAATACATGGCTTCCCTCCCTTCCTGTATGAAACCATCAGTCACTGGTTGACTGGCATGAGTTACAAACGTCTCAGGAAGGTACAAATTTGTTGTGAAATTCCAGTCCTAGAGCTTCCTATGGAATCTAACTCCCTCCCTCAAGCATCTTCTCCTTAGAACTTTCTCTATATCAAACATGAGCACTCCTACCTTATCTCCAGCTGAGATTCTGCCACAGACACAGTGGACTGAAGTAGTAGAGATCAGAGAGTTTCTCAGTAAACTCCCTAAGGATCTGGCTTTGTCTGGGTTGATGCTCAAATCACACACATATACTTGAAACCACCATGATTTGGTCAGATGCATCTTTAGGTCCCTTCAGGAGCATGGGTTGAAATTCTTTCACTTTTTATTCCATGGGTTAAATTATGACTAGCCTTGACAAACTATGATCATGTTACCAACAGAATAATAATAAGATAATAAGAATAACAACTGTCACTATTGAGAAACTAATGTTGGTGTGATCCAAGCAATGTGTTAGGCAATTATCTACAAAATTTCTCTAATTCTTCAAATAACTCTACTAAGTGAAGTTGGTTCAGATCATCTTTTCCAAAATTCTGTCTGCTTGCAAGGTTTGGAATGAGACATTCAGCAAAAGTTTACATTTTTCTGTTCCATACAATGGGTTAGAGCCCATTGCAAAAGTTTTGTGTGTACAGATTATTCCTTTTATGTCTAAAGTTTCAACTGTGAAGACATAGACAATGACTGAGGGAAAAAAATGCAGAGAATCTGACTTTCTGAAAGAGTGGGAATAGCAAAGTTGAACGCCAATTGGGCAATCTTATAAAATGCAGATATGTAACCCATTGTGTTTGGGGAATCTTTTTATCACCATAGTCTGCATCACCATAGTCTGCTTTCAGTCTTCTACATAGTAAATAGTATTGTCTATAATTTGCTAAGAAATCCAGACATGAAGAAAATAGAAAACTTCCCACCCCACACACACAGCAATATTGACAGAGCTGATATTTAGACCCAGGTACTTCTGCTCCAAAGACCATCTGAAAATTAGTTTGTCAAGTAGCTTCAGTTCCCTGGAAAATGAAACTGAGAAAGGCTGAGTAATAGTCGATGGGCCTGAAAAATAAGCATACGTGATGAGACAACATAGGGAGATTCTGAAAAGGCAGGTGAGAGGGCTCGCTGACCCCTCAGTTCACATTATGCACTGAAGTTACTCACAGAGGGAAGCTACTTTGTGACTTTCTGTAGGATGGGACAGCCAAGCAGTGCTTCTCAAACTCTGCAGTACATGCCACTCTCTGGCAGATCTTGTTTGAATGCAGATTCTAGTTTGAGAGTACTGAGAGGCCTGAGCACCTGCCTTTTCATAGGTCAGAAGACTTTCCACTTTAAGATAAATATCTTACGTCCTAAGTGCAATTTCCCTAAAGTTCCTGGTATTTAAATGAATAATTCTATGTATGTTCTAATCACAAAATTTTGATTACCATAGTGCTGTTTAGAGACGTATTTGGCCACGAGGACACCTGGCTATGTGCCTACTGTCCAATATGAATCACTAACTACATAGATTTTGCAGGTACTGGTCTGCAGGTGATATGATTTTTATAGTCATGAGAAGCAGTAGTTTGCTATAGATCAAAATATTTTTCACTTGTTTGACTGTAATCTACGGGGAAGGGGTGAAATGGCCAATTGATTATAATGCAGAATATAAAAAGATCAAAGTCTTCCAGCACATAGCAACAGTGCTGTCCGCAGAAAGAGAGCAGGAGCTCACGGGAAAATGTTCATGTAATATATGAGGCATTAAAAATTCTGTTACATTATTCTTGCCACCAAGATTGTAATGAAAATGGGAAACGGCACCAACTTAACCCATTCTCATTACAATCGTTAGATTGTAATCTCATGTTCTCCCCTCAAGAGAATGCTAAATGAGATTTTAAACAAAAGAGAGGACAGAGAAGTATGGAGAATAAAGGAACAAATAGAAATTGGAAAGTTAAAGAAAGTGATGCATGATAGACTTCCCTGTGTTCGTTTGAAGCATTCTCGTTACTTTAGAAACAAGAGCAGAGAACAAGTATATTGCAAAGACCAATTTAAACCTATGTGAAAAATCCATACCACAGCACAAACAGGAACTGTTTAAAGAGAGAAAGGGAAATGGCAAGCACGTTGAACTCTTACTCATTGATCGCACAGTTCACTTCAGATTAAAAGGGGAAATATGAATCTAGAAAAATAAAATAAAACAAGCAAAAAGACAGTAAGGCCTGAAAGAACAAACCTTGTTAGGATTCCATTGTCAGCTCAGAGTTGCATTTTGAGCGCTCTTCATTTTTGCTGCCCTTGGCAAGTGAGCATGCTTAAATCATACACACGCTTGCTTCTTTTGCTATTAAGTTACCCAAACCAAGGCTCTTTGACTATGAGCATGTATAATAGCTATGAGAAAATGCCACGAAGGACACATCTTCAGGATCTATGAAAAAACTTTGTTTATTGATCATACTAGTGAATTATTCAAAGAAAATAATATGCACCTATCAGCTCTGCACTTATTGAACATTTACTAAGTGCATAATACAGTGGTTACTATGAGAGGGGCTCAGTCAATTCATTTAATTCTTTTTAAAATTTTTTTTTAAATTTTATTGAGTCACGATGAGATAGTTACAAGCTTTCATGTTTGGGTTACAATCTCACAATGATCAAACACCCATCTCTCCACAGTGCACATTCCCCACCACCGATATCTCGGGTATACCCCTCCTTTCCCACACTCCCCTTGCCTCTAAGGCAGACAATATTCCCCATACTCTCTCTCTACTTTTGGGCATTATAGCTTGCAACACAGACACTGAGAGGTCATCATGTTTGGTCCATTATCTACTTTAGGCAGGCATCTCCCATCCCAACTGGTTCCTCCAGCCATCATTTTCTTAGTGATCCCTTCTCTATTCCATCTGCCTTCTCCCCTCTGCTCATTAAGCAGTCTTCCAGCTATGGGGCAATCCCCCTGGCCCTTTAATTCATTTAATTCTTATGAAAAAAAGTATTTACTTACACACTATGGTGGGCCAGATGTCAAAGATGGAAAGAGGGATGAATAAGAGAGATGAAATTCTAATTTTGTCTAGTTGACTGGTGTAGTCCAGAAGTTTCATAAAGAAAAGTGTGAATAGCTTCAAGTTGTTATAAGAAATGGAAACATAAGCAAAGAGTGTAGTTTAAATTAGAATGGATGGGAAATAAAGGTCTTGCTAAGAAAGTGAAATTTAAGGAGAATTTGGAACAAGTCAAGTATAAAATGGAAGTGTGTTTGTAGTAAACAAGAGACCAATCACTCTTACTGGTGGAAAGTGACTACTCACTACCTTCTTTAGCTTTGCAGAAGAACTAGGAGGCACTGTATCATGTAAGTAGGGGGAAATCCCATTGTAGGTGTTTCAAAGCTGATAGAATGAGAAACACTTTTCAAAGACATAGAAGCACTGGAAACCCATCCAGATCTGCAATCATCTCTACAACTGGGTCAGAGAAGGTGTGGGGACAACACTCAAAGTGATCTCACCCTATTGCACTTGAACACTTTTCTTTGATTCTGAGCACAGAAAAGTGAGTAGTTCACTAAGCTCCAAATTTGGTCTCATGGCACAGCGGATAAGGCATTTGTCTTGCACGCAGCCGACACGGGTTCGATTCCTCTGTTCCTCTCAGAGAGCCTGGCAAGCTACTGAGAGTATCCCGCCCGCACAGCAGAGCCTGGCAAGCTACCCGTGGCATATTCGAAATGCCAAAAACAGTAACAACAAATCTCACAATGGAGACGTTACTGGTGCCTGCTTGAGCAAATCGATGAACAGCAGGACAATAGTGCTACAGTGCTAAGTTTTCCTCCTGCCGTGGGGCTGACATGGTTGTAACCAAACAACTGCCCTTGCTGTGTTAATCCTGATGATTGAGCCCTTATTCTCAGGAAGTTAGGGTCAATATTGACAAGTTTGAATGATGTTGTGAGTCACCTGAACTGTTGCACCAGCCTGTTCTGATTACTTATTGCCTCTGGATACCAGCACTAAATAAGATGCAGAATGAGTCACAAAGGGACATGCCCTGAGGGTTTTGCAATTCCCACAGTCAAGCCTAAGGATTCCTGAAGCAAGTGGAAGGAAATGAGAAGAAAAAGCAGCTGAAACAGTTCATTGAACCTCTTCTGAGTTTGTAGGTTGTGTTCTTTTGACAGCTTTTATAAGCATGTTGCATAGATATGGTAATAGAGAAACAAGAGGGAAATTGAAAAGGCACATAAATATAGAAAAATTCCAAACGCAATATAAAAACCATACACAATTATATAATTATATCAAAGCAATCTTATATTTCAGGAACACCTCTGCTCTATTTACTGTTTTCAGGTAAAGAATTTGGTTTTAAAAGAGAGAGACTTTGAAGGCATAATGAGTAAATCTACGAAGGAAATGTTAAGATGGAGAGCATGTGGTGGTAATTTATATGAAGAAAGAAATGAGATTACCAAACGGTACATACTAGTAATATAAATGCATAACACTGGTAATGTAAATGTGGCATCAGTCCAGAAAAAGTAAAAACGGAATACAAAAACAGAGAACAGTCTTGGGAACTGATCACAGCTATGATTACGACTGTAGGGCCAGATGGCTTTGCTACTGAGATATTTTGATGAAGGCAGCTCCTGTGTGCCCATTTTACAGGCTATTGGCAACCCTGTGTCAAATATGTATGAACATATTTGTTGCATATTATATATTTACCCAATTTCTGCTCCAGTGTTTATTAAACATATGTATATATTTAACATAATATGCATATGTAAGGCTGGAGTGATAGCACAGCGGGTAGGGTGTTTGCCTTGCATGTGGCCGACCCGGGGTTTGATTCCTCCCTCTTGGAGAGCCTAGCAAGCTACCGAGAGTATCCCACCTGCACGGCAGAGCTGGCAAGCTACCCGTGGCGTATTCAATATGCCAAAAACAGTAACAAGTCTCACAATGGAAATATTACAGGTGCCCACTGGAGCGAATAGATGAACAACGTGATGACAGTGCTACAGTGCTACAGTGATGCAGTGATGCATATGTAATCTGTTATTTGCCAAATTTCTATTTCCATATTTATTACTGGGAAGTCACATAATATGAGCATGTAATTATTGATAAATTTATACAAATAATTAAGTATGCTTATAAATTATACATACTAATATATGATATATGACTATTATTATGGCAAATAATGCTATTTTCTAGTAATGGAACTAGAAAAGAAAATAGGCAGATACTTCGGAAAAGCACTTTACACTCATGATGACTTACAATGAAATATGTCCTCGAGAGAAAAGAGGAAAATTTATCCTTGTAAAGAAAAAAGAAAATTATACTGAAGACAGTGGTGATATATTTCTTTTTTTTTTTTTTTTGCAAATAAGTACATATAACAACACTTTTGCAGCTTTACTAAAACACACACAAAACCCCTTAACACATGTGCTGTCAAGAAACATTGGCATTTAGGGAAGTTAAGGAAGAGGTTATCAAAGAAGACTTTAGAAAGAATCCTGTCAAAGAAGCAGGCTGGTGTGTGCCTGGGAAACAGGGCCATTGGTAGAAGGAATGGACACTGGTGATGGGATTGGTGTTGAAGCATGGTCTGCTCGAAACTCAGTCACAACTAACTTGTAATCCATGGTGGCTAACTTGAAAATAATTATAATAAAATTTTAAAAGGAAAGTGTCCTTATAGAATTTTTCATATAATATTAAAATTGACCATGGAAATATGACAGAATACTCGATAAAGGCAGAAATCTTCTGATTCAGAGAAATTTTGTGAATTTGACAACAACTCTTTAGGCTTGATCAGAGTGAACCATACCTCATTATTTATTTGTGCCTAAAAATCACCAAGCCTCATTTTATATTGATAAACAAAGCAGTTTTTTGCATATGTAAATTTCCATTTGCATGCACAGGTATCTCTATCCATATGCCAAGCCCATTCCAATGCCAGCATGGCTGATGGTTATTATGTGTCCTAATTATGTGTCCCCTACTAACTCTTTATCCCCCAGGTCTCAGATCAACTGTCACTTCCTCAGGGAAGTCTTTTCTTTAATTAGAGGCTCACTACTCCCATCTCTATTCTACTAACTCAGAAAACCCAGGTTTATATTTTAATGACTATTATACATTTATTTTTCTTGTGTCTGTTAATTATGTAGTACCCCTATAGAATGTGAGCTCCATTTTATCAGAGAATATGCCTGTGAGCTCCTTGCTGTTTAGTCCTCTCTTAGGAATAAGGCCTAACTTAGAATACAGGCATGCAACAAATAGTTGTTGAAAGGTTGAATTGAAACATCTTAAAATCATGAATGTTAATGAGAATAATTGTTGTGAAGGACCAAAGGTTGAAACGTTGACTCAAGCGCTAGAACCTTTATTTATGTGCAAGAATTCTCACATACTATTTTCCAACAAAAGAAAACAAAATTATAAAGTTTATCTTTAATACAAAATTATTTATTTGAAGGCCATCCTGTGCAGAAATGTAAGGACTGAGATGTATTTTTAAGGCATTATTACATTAGCTTTTCTCTCTGCTTTCTTTCTTTTATTTTGGTTGGATTTTGATAGCACCAAAGAACTAAATGTGGCAGAGCCAGTAATTTGCAATGTTTTTTTTCCTACTCTGTATTTTATTGCTTAAGGTGAATTGTTATTTGTTCCCTTAATCAAGTAGCTCAAAATGGCCACTCTTACCAGCTACTAAATATTTCTTAATGCAGCCGCTTTATGCCAACTAGTATACAATATAATGTTAGATTAGCCTTTCATTCTTCCAGATCAGTGAGTAGTTTTTGGCATGGAATGCCATGAGCTTTAGTGAGTGCTTTCTTTTCCCTATAGTTGTTGAAAGCAATAGTTTGTTCTACAGTGCTCTTCATTCAGTTGAAGGAGTACAAGAGGCTGCCTTCAGGATCAGTGCTAGATGCTAATCCAGAGAAGTCAGTAGTGTGATTCTGAAGCCAAGGTCAATAAGACTGTGTGGGAGCACTGAAGAGGGAGGACATCCCATTTCTCATAGTTCTGAAAATACCTCTAAATTTCATCATATTTTCCTGTTACCCAGTTAAAAACAAATGTCAAACAAGAGTCATCAGAACTGGGTGTGTGTGTGTGTGTGTGTGTGTGTTCATGAAACATGGGGTAGAAAATTATTGGTAAAGGGAAAGCTTTTTTGTCAGTGACTTAATGTTGTCATTACACAGCTTTACAGAGGAACTTCTACTTCCCTTATATGGTTGTTGTTGCTCATTATCTACTTGTTGAAAAGGACGTGACAATGGGGCCAGAGCAGTAGTATAGCAGGTAGGGTGTTTGCCTTGCATGTAGCTGACCCAGGCATCCTACATGGTTCCCCCAAGCACCACCAGGGGTAATTCCTGAGTGCAGAGCCAGAAGTAGCCCCAGAGCTTTGCCGGGCGTGACCCCCACCCCCACCCCACAAAAGTGACAATGGTTATATGCTCATGAATGTCCTGAAAACCAAGGAAGGTGACAAGGTACTGCAAATTATCTATAAAGAAAATTGCTCAGCTGAACTTTAAAAAGTTTATTATCAGAAGGACGAAAGGACTTGATCATAGTCAAAAGGAAGCTATATGCAGAATTTACATTAGGTAACAGTGTTGTGGTTTTTTGTATTTTTGATAATTTGCTTATTTTAGGAGGGAGATGTGAAATAATTCAGCAAATTTGACAAATATAGACTGGAGGAAACTGTCCAAATGAACTCTCTCCTGCCCACATTCTCTCTGCCCACACTTGCTAGCTATTTGTTTTCATGTTTGTGTAGACATGTCTATAAAGAGTTATATAAGCAGTATTATTATCGTAATTATTGTTATCCTTAGCTGCTTTATTTCTTAGCATTTTCCTTGTGGTACATCTAGGGTCTTCTGAGGGCTGTTAAAAAACAAGAATTATACTTGTAGAAATTTATTTTCATTGTATTATTTAGAACTTTATCCTAGGGAATCCTGATAATTCCCAGTTCACTAATCCACAAAAACCTTAAATTCTCACCCTGCTCCTCTATAAGCTTTAAAAGCAGTAAGATGTAGTGAAGGGTCTTATTACTAAAACTTCATTACTCAGAGAAAAATATTCGTGAGCTCTCCTATGTTGTGGTGTATGATCATAAATAATTAAAATAGAACTACACTTGTCAGTAGAATTGAAGCAAAGATATATGGCTCTGTTTGCAGACACCATAGGCAATGACTTCCTCATTAATGCAGCAATTCGCTAAGGATTGCCATAGTTAATGGGAATTAGCAAAGTGCTAGTATGCCCATATTCATCTTTGAAGAGGCTATTCCATATTCAGAGTGATAGGTCTTTTTGAATGATACTTATTGAAAAGTATCTCATTCTTTAGGTCCTTTTCAACTAAAACCCCAGGAGTCATATTTTCAAAGAAGTCATCATAGTGTTTCCCAATGGGGATTAAAAATTTTAGAGGATATAAAATTCTTGAATCCTGTTTTTCCTGGATTATTTCCCTTCTTTCACATCCAGAAGAATGGTTGCCTTTATAGAATTACTTCAGGTTTATGCTCTATAGGTTTTAATGTTGCTTGTTCATTCACACAATTGCACTCTCCTAAAAGCTCATCATATATTTAATGTTTAATAAAACTGAATGAGATCTTAAAGCAGGAATACATCATTATAAAATTATACAATAGAAAAAGTATTATCAATATTAAAAGAAAATTGCTAGCATGTCAAGTTCAAATAATTAAGTGTGGTTGAACTTGATAATAATTCATTTCTGAAAATAGTTAATTATTTGTTAATTCATATATGAATGCCAAAAAACCATGTAAGAGAGCATATGAAGGTAGACCAGGTTCCTACTTTCAGGGCAGTTTTTGCTTAAGATATGGGTATAGCTCAGACTATATCATTTTCTTTTATTTGATTCTTAGTTATATACTAAGCAAGTTGATTTTGTGTATTTTTATCGAATAGAAAATGTGCCATAGGAAAACAGGAAGAAACATTTTGGAATCAGATGATACCTCCTTGAGGAAATGATATTTGAGCCCATAGAAATAAAGAAAGTAGGAGTAAGTTTGATAAAAACAGGAAATGTCCAGCTGTGACAATGGTGTATGTTAAACCTAGGAAGTAAAAGAGAAGCTGAGAGTTGGGAAACTTTTGTATCAAATATAGAAGGGAGGAGAACTGAGGGGAGTGTGGAGAGATAGGCAGGTCCAGATTCAGAGGGCCATAGGAGCCATGTTTTCTTAAAAAGCTCTAAAAATCTTGGAGGGGTGAAACAGAAAAAGAAAATGATCAAATTTTTAGCAAGAAGTCTCTTGCTAAAACATATAAAAAGACCAGGGAGGGACTAGTCTAGGGATGTAAAACTGGTTAAAAGACTAATAGATAATGCTAATTTAATCAAGATTGGTGATGGGGGGGAGCTGTGGAGATGGCCAAAATAGTCACGCAAACATCTAGCAGGTTCAAAGCCCTGAGTTTGGTCCTTAGCAATGAGTCCCATCCCCCAGCATATAGCCCTGGTGCCCCTTGAGCAGTGCACTATAACCTATTTTTGAAAATAGATTGACCAGAGTGGGAGATGCAACAAAGGACATTGGGGAAATAGAATTGATAAGACTTGTTGACCCAATAGATATGGAGAGTAATAGAGTAAGGATGCAAAAAAAGAGCCACAGATTTCATGGTGGTGCCATTTGTGGAGAAGACTTAGAATACTGTAGACAATAGAAGATACGGGGCTTTGTTGAAATGATGAATACATATTTGAATGATTTGAGCTTTATTCAATTCTTAAGGCTTCTTGGGAGACACTTAAGTAGAGAAGTCTGGCAGCAGTCAGTTATACAGATTTAGAACACAGGATAAAAATGAGGTGTGGGCAGGAGGTGAAGATGTGAGTCAGGTGGAACTAGATGGCAATTGAAGCAAGAAGAGTCAAGGGATATATAAAATGTGAAAAGAAAATGAACAGATGGAGTAAAAATTGTCTATAATAGGAGCCGGGGGGGAAGGAAAGAAATTCTGATGGGCAAAGGTATGAACAGGGTATCAGAAATAGAAGTTTGTTCTGAAAAAAATAGTGAATTGTCATAGTTAAGAAGTTTAAGAAAATTAGGAATGGCTAGCTTATTGTAAAATTCAACAACAAAATCAATCAGGTAATGAAATCGGTTACTGACTCAAGGAAAAAGAAATTTATTAGAATTTTTAAAATTCCAGTTTGGATTACAACAAAAACATTCTGACAGATTGGAAATACTCAAATTACATTTTTTTCTTTTCCATCTGGTTTTAACTCTTACTTATTGAGTTAAATAACTGAGAGACAATAAATCATGTAATGAGAAAGCAGTAACTCTGTGTTTGGATTGGATTCAAATCAGTGTTGTCCAGTTTGGCAGGCATAGGGTGATTCCAAGATGGCTAAATTTCTTGGGAAAATCCCTTCATATCTTTGATCCCTTTGTATTTATTAGTCATTATCTATTTTTACTCTCAAAAGTGACCTGGTTTGGACAATAAGAAAATGGTTTTATAAGCTGTAGTTATAATGCTTCTATGTTTTCCAAAGTAAAACTCTTACTGTTCAAATGGGAATGTGCTCAATATATAAGAATTTGGTTTAGTGATATACTCTTTGACTAATTATTAAAAAATTTGGAGGAAATATACTTATAGATCTTTTAAAGAAGAAAACATGGTCATAAACAATTTACATAGAAAAAGACACTTTGCTGGAGCCGGAGCAATAGGACAGCGGGTAGGGCGTTTGCCTTGCACTCGGCCGACCCAGGTTCGATCCCCGGCATCCCATATGGTTCCCCAAGCACCGCCAGGAGTAATTCCTGAGTGCAAAGCCAGGAGTAACCCCTGAGCATCACTGGGTGTGACCCCAAAAAAAAGCAAAAAAAAAAAAGACACTTTGCTGCTTTGATGCTGCTTTGAGTGAGGAATGTTCAATCAGAAATAATCACTATTTATTGAATGTCTATTATAGGTTAGGAGCCATGTACAGATTCTCACAATATTCTCACAATATTCTTGCTCATATTAGCACTTATTTTTCTAGTGCTTTGATTTAGTCTATAATTTTATAACTTGGTCCTGATTTTTATTGACTTCTATAATAATCATATTTTCTTTCCCTTTTCTACTTTAATTATTAGAAATACAATTTACCTTATTATATATGTGCATCAGTATTATGCTTAGAGGCCATGTGTGCTACATATCAGAAGACAAAACAGTGTATCATAATAAAGATATTTACATCAATAGAGGGCTGGAGCGATAGCACAGCAGTTGGGCATTCGCCTTTCACGTGGCCGACCCTAGTTTGATTCCTCCGCCCCTCTCGGAGAGCCCGGCAAGCTAGCGAGAGTATTGAGCCCGCGCGGCAGGGCCTGGCAAGCTACCCGTGCATATTGAATATGCCAAAAACAGTAACAATGACTCTTTCAACGAGAGACGTTATTGGTGCCCATTCAAACAAATCAATGAGCAATGGGATGACAGTGACAGTGACATCAATAGAAGCTAAAATAGAGAAAGTCTCTAAAACAGAGAAAGGGGACTGACTTTCTTCTCAAGTTGTGGTTGCATTTCTCTTTGTTGCATGTCAGGAACAAGGAGTGAACCAATATAATAGGTGGAGGAATTATGGAGAAGTCAGTAGGGACACAAAAAAGTCAACCACTATCTTAGGAGCTGAAGAAAAAAACAAATCAGTAGTGCGATCAGGAAAATGCCCTGGCTTGTCTTGATAGCTTTCAGGAGAATCCTTTTGTGGCTCCGTCTTTGAAAAGGAATCAGTAATTTCCATTTTTTTAGTTTGCACTGATTTCTTATTACGCTGGCCAGCTGAATTTAACATCCTAATTTTAGATGAGTATCTTCTACCAAGGAGGAGGCAGTGTGTTTTGGGATACGTATGAAAAGAAAGAATTTGGAGTGAGCACATTACAGACGGCTGACAGACCAGAACAGACACAAGGAAGACTGTATTCTCAGGAGAAAGGACATCATGGAGGAACAAAGGGTCATCTGTTTCTGAGGGGTGAGTGATGAGAAAAGTGGGCTTCTCTTGTTTATTTCCTTCTTCTAGAAAGTAAAAAGAGATAGTGGTCTTTTTTTTTTTAAAGGACTTCTTTTGCGTGAAGGGGTGGTCACACCTGGCATTGCACAGGGGTTACTCCTGGCTCATGCACTCAACTATTTCTCCTGGTGGTGCTCGGGGGACCATATGGGATTCTGGGAATCGAACCTGGGACTGTTTCATGCAAGGCAAATGCCCTACCCGCTGTACTATCGCTCCAGCCCCAAGAGATAGTGGTCTTTTGAGTTTGTTTCATAGATAAATAATAATAATTATAACTGACTTAGATTGAGATGTGAGATCCAGTTTGTTTCAGTTTAATGATCAGAGGAATTAGGATAACCACATGGAAGTTTTCCTCTTATAGATTCCAAATATACTTCTATATTTCTTTTTAAGAAGTCACTACTTTCACAGGCAGAGTGGATTCGTTAGTTTCTCTTCCAGAATATGGCTTAAATTTGCTCCTGTGACTAATACCCTCTCTCATTTAATAATTTACTCATATGTGTGCTTGATCACTCCATTTGTTCATTTATCTACTTAGTCTCTATTCATTTATTCAACCACTAGAGAATACTTATTACATTCTGAGAACTGGACACATCCCTAAGTGTCTAAGTAGGAAGATATGCATTCTAAGTATAAAGGCTTGTGAAGTGTGTTGAAGTGTGTTTCCAAATGGAGATTTTTTTCTTCTAGCAGCAATTTACTAGCCAACTTGACTATCTTCTTATTGGATTTAAAATTTAAAACTTCCATAATATGTGATTTGTATAAAATTAATTCATATATTTGCTATTGTTGGTCTCATTTTATAGCTTAGGTAAAAAGTATTATTTCAAGTAAGATACCTCTCTGATTAATTTACTTTTCACCTTTATCAATTTATCCAATTCCCAGTCCCACATCCCTCCTTGCATAGGTGCTCACTCTGTGTTTGATATATGCCCTTGAATATGTGAATGTGTATTTTATGAAATATGTATATATTCTGCTTTTTATTCAAATTATATTATACTGGGAAATTTTCTCTTTTTAATTTCTTATTCAACCTGTTGTTATTTTTTTATCATCATTTTATCTAGTTTGGGTCTTCTAAATTGACATAGAATTCTATATTTTTAAATAGACACATTTTGCTATGTTTTTCTCCAATTGTGTACATAAGCCTAGTTTATTTCTTATTCTAATTAACACAAATAATGCTATGATGAGTATTCTTGTTCATATAACTTTTTTATTTTTCATATATTCAATTTTTAGTTAGGCTACACAATTTACAATACCTTTAGCAATATGAATTTCTCAGGCATTCAGTGCTCCAACTCCACGCCCACAGCCAGTGTCAGAGTCACTCTACCAATATGACAAGGTACCCCTGCCACTTCCATGCCAGTCCCTTGGTAGACTAATTTAAAAATGAATATAGCCTGCATTACATGCTTGCATTATTGGTAATGTTTATGGCTTTGATGTACATAGTTACTTTGCTCCACCACCTCCAAAGTGCCCAAGATCCTTCACCAATGTCCTTATGTTACATCAATCCATATCATAATGCCCTCCTCCACTTCCACTCTTCCTTGGCATTTTCAGTTCTCCAATCAGAACAAAAATTTTGTGATCATTTGGTATCTTTCATGTCTTCATCTCATTTTTCTATATGCCACAGATAAGTGAAATAATCCAGCATTTGTTCTTTGCCCTCTGACTTATTTTACTTAACATTATACCCTTCAGACTCATTCAAGTTGTGAATTGCTTTATTTCATCTTTTCTAAAGGATGCATCGTATTTCATTGAGCATAAATGACACAACTTCCTTACCTGTCATTTGTCACTGGGCATTTGAGTTAGTTCCATATCTTTACTATTGTACTAAGAGCTGCAATTAATGTGTTCATTTATCTTTTTGAATTAGTGTTTATGTTTGGGGATAGGTGCCAAGAGGTAGAAACACTGGTTCATATGTAATCTATTCTTACTTTCTTGAGAAGTATCCATATTGTTTTCCATAAGAGTCTAAACCAGACAACACTAATACCAACAGTGGACATGGGCTCCTTTTTCACCACATCCTTCCAACACAGATTGTATTAGTATTTTGGTATATGCCTTTATTGCTGGCATGAGATGACCTCATTGTTTTTATTTGCACTTCTCTAATAATAAAGGATTATGAGCAACTTTTCTTTCACAAGTCTACTGGTCAGACGTCCATATGCCCTCTTGATGGAAGTATCTATTCAACTCCTTTCCATCTCCTGAAATTTCTAAAGGTTGGAGATCAAGCCTTTTTGTATTCCATTAAATATCTTAATTTAAAAACTAAAACAATATATTTTGAGTATCTCTTATTTATTTATGATGTCCTGTGTCTTGTCCTCAAAAATCACTGATTCAATATTCATTTTTTATTCTTCAAATGAGTCCTGATTATGTGTATTTTAGCTCTTTTAATTGTATATGAATAAAGTCTTTAATTTTTTCCATCATTCCTTCTTTTAGTTTATTGAGTCTTTCAATCTTCACTTCAGTGAACATTAAGAGGACTATTGCTTTGAGATCATTCTCAGGTGGCATTGAAAATCTTTTCCTTGGGGCCGGAGCGATAGCACAGCGGGTAGGGCGTTGTCTTGCACGCAGCCGACCCAGGTTTGATCCCCGGCATCCCATATGGTCCCCCAAGCACCTCCAGGAGTAATTCCTGAGTGCAAAGCCAGGAGTAACCCCTGAGCATCGCTGGGTGTGACCCAAGAAGCAAAACAAAAAAAGAAAAAAAAAAGAAAATCTTTTTCTTATTTGTGTTGGATTATAGTTCTAAGCATTTTAGGTTTAACATTGTCTTCTCCTTTCTCCCCCCGAAGGGAGCTTAGGTTTTTTGGTTACTCCCACCACAGTGCTCCCTATTCCATCAAGCACCCTAATCCTCTGTGATTATATTAAACTTATACTTTGTGCTCTTCTTCCCTTATCTGTTAATCACTAATATCCCCAAATCAGACCCTAACTTGTAAAGTAAAATTCTTCTGAGGGCCCTGGATTTTCTATATGCAAATCAAATATTTTCTCTTTCCTTTTTGTCCTTTGCATAGTGTATTTTAGAGCAATGTCCTTTTGGTAAAGACGCAGGAAGACAGTTAATGCTATGCTTTTGTAACTTGGGAGTTAATTAATGCTGAATAATATTTACTCCTGGACATCCGTCATATTTAGTTGATATAAGCCTCAGTTGTTCTTAGTTTCTAACACCCCAAAAGGGGGGTTCCAGTGAGGGAATTGGATACTTGGGTGGACCCAGGGCAAACCATTAACTAACTACCCTGGCATTGATAAGGGACAGGCTAAGCACCATAAGATGTATAATAAGAGCACAATCATGGAAAAATATAGCACAGTCATGGAAAAAGTTTTCTGATGTGACCCAAAAACAAATGACTGAATAAGAACCCTTCTGGGGTTAGGAAAGACTAACCTGGCCTGAGGACTGTAATCAGAGATATATAGACATATAGTACCTAGGAAGGGCCACCCTTTAAGCCTAATATATATCTCTTACTGTGTCAATACATAATGACAAGAAATATTTGTAAGAAGTAGATTTAAGATGATTGTTCAAATTGTTACTGGCTAAGGAAAGGAGAAAGCAATACATCCTTAGATGGAATTCCACCCTTGGGCAAATCTCCTAGCAGGAATCTAGAGTGCTGAGCACTTAGATGTGATTTTGTCCTTGTGAAATCCTCGTAGAAGAACTTCCCCCGAAGGAAGGGCTTTACATCTGTTCATTGTTTATGATAATGTTCTACCATACCTATGTGTAATTGCTACCCCCCAACCCTTTATGATTTCCCTATAACTAACACTGTGAGACTTGAACAAATGGCCACTGATTACCATTCAGCTTTGTGGCTCCTGTTCCCTCCTTCATTCATCCATTGCTGTTAGCCAACAGGAGTCATAGTGATTCGACCCTGAATACACCAATAGGACCCTCAGGTCACACAGGTGGGCTGTTGATAGCCAGGAACAGCGACAGTTTGTTTGTTTTATGGCCATGACTTGCAGTGCTCAGAGCTTACTCCTTGCTCTGTGCTCAGAAATTACTTTTGGGAATGCTCAGAGGACCACATGCGGTGATGAAGATTAAACCTAGTTCAATTGCATGTGAGGCAAGTATCTCTGTGCTATCTCCCCTATTTGAAAAAAATTAAAAAACTTTTGATGTAACTGAGTTCTTACCTAGACTTCTATTTCTATAAACTGAAGTGATTGAAGAAATGACTGAATTCCTTCTTTTATTATTATTATTGTTATGATTGGGGTGCAGCTGTAGCACAGCGGGTAGGGTGTTTGCCTTGCAAGCAGCTGACCTCGGTTCTATTCCTCTACCTATCTCGGAGAGCCCAGCAAGCTACCGGTAGAGCCTGGCAAGCTACCTGTGGTGTATTCTATATGCTAAAAACAGTAACAACAAGTCTCATAATGGAGATGTTACAGGTGCCCGCTCAAGCAAATCGATGAGCAACGGGATGACAGTGATACAGTGATTGTTATGGTTGAGTTTCCCTCCCCACCCCAAGTGGAGCCCTGACAGCCAGAAACCTCTAGAACCCAGCCACAACCATGCTCAAGAGCACGCGGAATGTGTGGCTGAGATCTCCAAGCCTGTTTGGATCAGGACTGGGCCTCCTCCACCCAGATCCCCAGTTTTCCAGTAGCTTGGCAGTCACACCCACACCCCCAACCCCCTCCTTGCATCATGTAATCTCATCAATGGCCAGGATCCAGAGACTATAAAACAAAGTTCCCGGAAGAGAACAGAGCAATATTTCCTAGAGCACACGGCTGCATTCCCAGCCCCACGACCTCTTTATTTTTATTTTTTTTTCCCCACACAGTAGAGCCTGGCAAGCTACCCGTGATGTGTTTGATATGCCAAAAACAATAACAACAACATGTTCTTTGTGTTCCTGGAGTAAGCAGATGCCATTGAGCTACACTAGCATGCAAAAGGGACAAATGAAGATGTTACTGGCACCAGCTCGAGCAAATTGATGAACAACAGGATGACAGTTATACAGTGATTGTTATGATTATTATTCCTGGTGCCTTGTAGTTGCTAAAGATAGATCTATGAGCTCCCAGTTGTTCTGAAGAGCTATTTAGTGCTCCTGTTAGCAATATTAGGTGGTGAGTGCATGTGACTCTGCTGATTTATGACAGCCACCCCTGCCTTGTAAGGATATCTTCGCAAACATAACAGAGAAATAACTCTAGCTTTAGGTCCCAAGTTTTAACTGGAGTGAGGTAGGGAACCAGCTGGAGGCACAGCAAGAAATGGAAGGCTCGAAGAAGATGGAGGGAATGTGTGAGGAGAGAGCAGATGCCTTGAGGCAAACAGAAATGTGTGTGTGTGTGTGTGTGTGTGTGAGAGAGAGAGAGAGAGAGAGAGAGAGAGAGAGAGAGAGAGAGAGAGAGAGAGAGAGAGAGAGAGAGAGAAAGTGAGAGAGAATACATGCGTGCATGTAAAATCATGTGAAGATCTGGGAGCTGGGGTAAGAGTCTGGTAATCACTTGAATTGCTGATCCTTGATACTGCATGTCTTGGTAAAGAATACATATATATGTATATATACATATATATATATATATATCTTTGTAGGCCTGTGTGAGAGTTTGTAGGAGATTTCTGGGCAGTATCGTTATGTTTATTTCACACTGTCACACTGTCACACTATTGTTCCATTGTTCATTTATTCGCTCGAGTGGGCACCAGTATCATTTCCATTGTGAGACTTGTTGTGTTTATTTAATCTTATTAAATACTTTAATATCTTTTGCAGAATGTCTGTGATTATTTATTTTCTTTTCAGGAATATCTAAAAGTTCAATTTTCCCAACATCTTATGACCAGGTGGATGTAAGGAATTATCTGTGTTTAAATTTAAATTTAATTACTGGCGGGTAATTAGATAGTCAATTATCTATATTTTTCTATACTTGTATAATATATTGCTTTGATATGCTATGAGATAATGCCTGGATCCTTCAAGAACAATTCTTATTCCTCAATAAGCTAACGTGCTTAGCCAAAGGCTCTCAGCTGTCAGCTTTCTTAATAATTTCCTTTGAGAGAAGAAAGCTGCTTGACCAAGTGCATGTGCCCTTATCAGAAGCAGCTACATGCAGAAGTTTAAAACAATAACTGGTATATCTGGACTATAGGCCCACCATCTTCTTAACTTGGGATGGACTAAGAGAAAGGATCATCCATCTTCTGAAAGTTCTAAGTGAGGCCAAATGAACCTTTAAGATTGCCTTCCAATTTATTTTCCCTTCTGAAAAGTACAATTTCTATCCTCTTTTTCACATGCATGGATCTGAGAACATTCTACAATGAACATTTTTCACCTAGTCTTCACTTCAGAATCTGTTTTCTTGATGACACACAGTGTGTGCCAGTTCATGCCAAAAGTTGTAGTAGTTTGAGAAAGTACACACTAAGAGATGATTCTAGGGATGAATTACTGCCAGCTAGCATTGAGGAACCCATCACACAGTGATGGTGTGTCATGACGAGCCTTAAAAAATGGTAGTAATCAAATAATTTAAACGTTCCTCAATCATAAACTGAAATTATATATCAATCAATGAAAAGAAGGACACCAGAGGGGCTAGAGTATTAGTATGTGGGTGGGTGACTTGTCTGGAAGGCAGTTCACCCAGGTTTGATCTCTTGCACCTCATATGGTACCCTGAGCCTCTCTATGAGTGATCTCTGAGCACAGAGCCAGGAGAAACCATGAGCACTATGGCATTTAAGAGAAAGAAAATGCCTGGTAGGGCTTCAACAACTGAAAGCTAGGTATACAATAAAAAGAATATTTTGACTTTTAGAAAACAGAAACTTTAAAGCTCAAACTCAAACCTGAAACAGTAAGAAACGTTTTAGAGACATTTTGCTTTCCAAAGTAGGTAGATATACTGTGCCAAGAGCAGAGGACAAATTAAGAGAGTCTAGAACCCTGGAAAATCTTAGTTGAGGCCTCTGAAAATTGTAAAGCAGTCCACTCATTTGTGTTCAAAGCTTATATTCTACTTAATAGGAAAAACAGAAAACTATAACTGGGGTCACTGATAGTAATAAAGATGATAGGTTCTCAGAATAACAGACATGTGAGACACCTAGGTTAGAAACGCTGAAATAGTTACATTTAATCATCAGAAGCAGGTTAGACATGATAGTTGTAACGAGTTGCAGATCAGAGCAGCAGTAGGGAGTCGTAAGAATTTAGTATGATCCATTTTTCTGTGAGGTAAAAGCTGACATAGTGTAAAAGCTAAGCTCTGAAACTGTCCCAACCAATAAATAATAATTAAGGAAAAATTTCTACCCTGGAGGTAGGGAATGACAGAAATTTGTATCTCTGTTTAAGACCGAAATAAATCAGAGGTAGTGCCTATCATATCTTGATTTAATTCACAAGTTTGAAACCTTCAATAGCTAGATGGAGTCTGAAGGATGACAATTTGCAATGTAGCCCAATTGCTACTATAATTGTAGCCCAATTGCATTTAATGTGCCATATATGGTATCTTTTCTAGAGCAAATTGACATGAACAAAGGAGCCCAAGAGGCAGTCTTTGATACATAGTGGCGCATTTTTTTTTACCTCTATTAAAAAGGAGATCAGAAAGTTTGCATTAACACAAAACAAAGAATACTATTTATTGTCAATCTATGAATGGCAAATATTAATAGTCCATTCCCTGTCATAATATAATTTAAAGATACCTGGATTACAATGACCTCACACAAAATAGGGAGAGGAGATGAACAGACATTTTCCTAAAGAAAACATACAAATGAACAATGGCACGTGAAGAAGTACTCACCATCACTCATGATCAGGAAAATTCAAATCAAAACATTGAGATATTATCTCATGCTAGTGAGAATGGTACATATGAAATATTCTGGAAATAATCAGTGTTGGCAGGATGGTGGTGAAAAAGAAACCCTCATCCACTATCGGTGATAATGTAATTTTATTCAGCTTCTTTGGAAAGCACTATGGAGATTAATCCAAAAATTAGGAATAGAATTTCCATATGACCCAACAATACCACTTCTTCACATCTGTTCACTAAACACAGACACATAATTTGAAAGTATATATGCACATCTTTGTTTATAACAATGCTTAATGCAATAGCCAAATTCTGGAAGTCTACTAGTCTAGAACATGCTAAGTTTGTCCATCATCAAATAACAACAACAACAACAACAAAAAGATTGAGTCTCATGTTTCCTAACACAAAGAAAGAGTGGCTTGTTGTATATATTCCATACAGAAGATTCAATTTTGCATATGTCCTGGAATAGGAAAAAAAAAGCTCTGAAGTAGGTAAAAAATGATAGACGAGCAGTCTTGCCAACTAGATATAACTCGGATGCTCCTAAAATACTGGACTATCAGAAGCAAGCAAAAACATACTGTGTTTCACAATGTACAGAACAGGAAAGGATATTTACCCAAAATCCATCTGATAAGGGGCTGATATCAAGGAGATACAAAGCACAGGTTGAACTCTACAAGAAGAAAACATCCAACCCCATCAGAAAATGGGGCAAAGAAATGAACAGAAACTTTCACAAGGAAGAGATATGAATGGCCAAGAGACACATGAAAAAGTGCTCTACATCACTAATCATCAGGGAGATGCAGATCAAAACAACAATGAGATATCACCTCACACCAAAGAAACTGGTACACATTTAAAAGAACAAAAGCAACCGGTGTTGGCAAGGATGTGGAGAGAAAGGGACCCTCCTTATCTGCTGGTGGGAATGCCAACTGGTTCAAACCTTTTGAAAAACTGTATGGATGCTTCTCAAAAAATTAGAAATTGAGCTCCCATTTGACCCATCAATGCATTTCTGGGAATATATCCTGGAGATGCAAAAAAGTATAGTAGAAATGGCATCTTCACTTGTATGTTCATTGCAGCACTGTTTACAATAGCCAGAATCTGAAAAAGACCCAAGTGCCCGAGGACAGATGACTGGTTAAAGAAGCTTTGGTACATCTATACAATGGAATACTATGCAGCTGTTAGAAAGGATGAAGCCATGAAATTTGCATATAAGTGGATCAGCATGGAGAGTATCATCTTAAGTGAAATGAGTCAGAAAGAGTGGGACAGACATAGAAAGATTGCACTCATTTGTGGAATATAAAGTAACAGAATGTGAGACTTAAACTCAAGAATAGTAGAGATGTGTACCAGGAGGATTGCTCCATGGCTTGGAAGCTGGCCTCATATGCTAGGGGAAAAGGTAGCTCAGACATAGAAGGGGCCACCAAATTAAGGGTGTTTGTGGGCCCACTTGGGATGGGAGCTGCGAGCTGAAAGTAGACTATAGACCGAACATGATGGCCACTCAATAGCTCTATTGTAAACCACAACACCCCAAAGGAGAGAGAGAGAGCAAAAGGGAATGCTCTGCCACAGAGGTGGGGTAGGTGGGGGGGAAGGAGTGGGGGTGGTGGAGGGATACTGGAATCATTGGTGGTGGAGAATGTGCTCTGGTGGAGGGATCAGTACTCGATCATTGTATGATTGAAATGTAGCACAAAAGTTTGTACATCTGTAACTGTACTTCACAGTGATTCATGTAAAAATAAAAAAAATTTAAGTGTCAGATAATAAAGCACTAATGTTAGAATAAAAGAATTTGAGTGAAAACAAAAATAAAAACAAAACGTAACAAAACAAAAAAAATACTGTGTTTCAGTGTTCTCAATTTTTGCCAGATTTCAGTGTTCTCAAGCAAGGGAAAGTCATTTATAGTAGAGAATTGTATGCAATTCAAAAATTGGTGCCTAGATACTACTGCAACCTGGTGGAAATAGAGCACTTTACCCTCATTATCAAGTGATCATATAGCCAGAACTGATCATTTTGTGGTATCTTCTATCAGACCCACCATGTCATAAGTTTTAACATCTTCACAGTGATCAATAGTGAGACATAAGTGATAAATATGGAATTTGGCCTGAGAAAGGACTAGAAGGGAAAGTGAGTGTATTATCAGGTGAACTAGCCTTCCACAGTTCGTGCTGTTACATTGGAGCTTCTTATTTTGTTGACACTTATAATCAGTGAAAGAAAGGAAGAAAACAACTGAGCTTGATTCACAGATGGATTGATATGTATGCTGTTGTAGTTTTTAAAGCATGCCTGAACATCCTTTGACATTCTATGACATTTTTGATCATATCAAAAGATGCTATCGAATCCTCCTCCCCTTGAATAGAGGTTGACCTTAAACAACTCTGTATCCAATATCAATATTCTTATTCTAATAGAATAAGGCAGAACGGACAATATGGTTTCCAAGCAATGTCACAAAAGATGCCGTATTTCCCTCTAGGCCTTTTTTAATTGATATTTTTGCTCTTGGAACCTATCATGCATTGGTAAAATTAAAGAGCCTATTAAAGACCATGTGTAGTCCTTCCAGCTGTAGCAGCAGCTGAAATCCCAGCATAAGTCTGTCTTATGAATCCACTGACAGATTTATGAGTAAGGAAACTCCCCATGATTCTTTCCACCAGTTTTCAGCTGTCTCATGTTTTTTCACATGTCTTGGCCAAATTTTAGGCATGTGAAAGAAAAAAAAATTTAAAGTCACTGCATTTTGAGTTATGTGCAATAGGTAGATAGGAATAGAAGCTACACAGACCAATCATAGATGACCTTAAATAGAATTTTGAGTAGGAACTCTTCCAAATTTGTGTGGTACCTCTGAATTTCTTCTATATGTGGGAAGAGAAGTGGATAGGTATGTATATTGATTTATTTGCAGTAGCAAATGACTTTGCCATTCTGTTAGGAAATCGAAAGAATGATTGGAAGAAGGGAACCAGAAAGATCTGGAGGAAAATGTGCATTGACATATGAATGATCAAAGTGTGAAAATTTTACAGTAGGTTAATAATGCCCTGCAGAGAAAATCTACCAGGGAAGAAGCACTAAAAAAATTTTTTTTTGCTTTTGGGTCACACCTGGAGATACACAGGGGTTACTCCTGCCTCTGCACTCAGGAATTACTCCTGGTGGTGTTCAGGGGACCATACTGGATGCTGGGAATCGAACCCAGGTGGGCCACATGAAGGCAAATGCCCTACTCACTGTGCTATTGCTCCAACCCTGAAACACTAAAAATTTTAATTGACTCAATAACTTGATCAGGTAATATATGTTATCTTCTGTCATCAACAGTAATGGCACACAGGCAAGCGGGATGGGAAGGGAACACTAGTGGTGACATAGAACCTGCACTGGCCCTGTAGTCTGGGCTCCTGCTCACTAAAGCTGATCTAACTGTTTTTGCTCCTAGAGGTTTCAGTTGCTGGAAGTGAAAACACCAAGTTCTTCCTCCCATAACCATAATTTAAAATCTAGGAAATAAACTAATGGCAAATATAGTCTTGAGCTTTACCCTGAAAAGATAAAATTTATTTTACCTGAAAATGCATTTTAACTGAAATATAAACAGGTTCTTCTCTCATAACTTCTGTTAGCACCACTATCTCTATCTGAGTACTTACTAAGGACTTGAGCACTAATGTGAGATCACACATAACATCTCATCAGACTAATGGATTCTGCTTCAGGAAGAGGTAGAAATTATACCATGGAATAAAGCAAGGAAGAAGACATTTAGAATTCAGTAGATCCATCTGGGGATGTCTTAACTCTTCTTTTCCCTGTTTTTGTGTAAGTAAATACCATATAGTGCTGCAGAAAGACTTGATCAGGAATTATACCCCTCTATTAGGTGGGTAAGCTCTTAACATAAGTCACCAACATCAGGAGAGATTCAAAAGTCCAGGGATTCTGAATAGTCAAATACATTTGACTATTCCATTCCACCCCTCATTCCAGCAGGGAATGAGATCTTCTAGGGAACTTAAGATAGGCAACATTACAGAACTGTGAGTCTTACAGACCTCTCTCTTCCTAGTTTTTCACAGGAGAAAAAAACCTCCATAAGGATTGTAGTTGTTACAGAATTAAAAGAAAAAGAAAGAAATGGATGCAAGTGATTTGGGGTGGGACTATAGTGGATATTCAAGACTAGAAGAAGTCATTTCCAGGTTTCTGGGAGATGTGCCAGTCAAAAGCCCTCAGTTTATCAGACTTTTATAAAATTGCCTTTGTGTGGAGAATGCCTTTGTCCAAAGTATCTCATTTTCAGACCAGTCTTCATTTAAATTGGTTAAGATTGAAGCATAACACCTAGTTCTGGGGAGTATGATGCCGCCAATAAGTACCTGTACCTGCGGGGTGAGTGCATCAGCAGCTTGATGGTGACATCAGGCTTCCTGACACCACAAAACTGCCGCTGTGCCTTTGCCAGACCCCAACAACTTGGGACCAAGTTTACCAAGAAATTCAATGGCCAAAAGTCAGGTATGTGGGAACTATGCCCACAAACCATTACCGGCTCAACTATATAAACTCATTTCTTGGCCTTATTCAGAGCCCAATAGATAAATCTCAAAGGAGACCAAAGACACAGTTAATCTCGGACCCATGCATAGCTGAACAAACTGGGGTAAATTGGAAGGGGGCAGGTTGGTCTGTGCCTGCCCAAGAGAGCCCCCAGCAGCTGCTTGCTTCCACAATCCAAAATCACCGCCATACCCCTGGCATGACTCCACTGTTTCAGACGGACCTCACCAAGATATAATCTGCCAAAAATTTGGGCATGCAGGGTTTTTAAAAAAATTTTTAGTTTTTTGGGCCACACCTGGTGATGCACAGGGATTACTCCTGGATCTGCACTCAGAAATTACTCCTGGCAGTGCTCAGGGGACCATATGGGAATGCTGGGAATCGAACCCGGGTTGGCCGCGTGCAAGGCAAACGCCCTACCTGCTGTGCTATTACTCCAGCCCCGGGGCATGCAGGTTTTGTGACTGAAATCTTAGGCTTTCATGGAGTTGGGATGGGCTACCTCCCCCCACCCGCCCCCACTTTCCAATACACATGGAAGCACGGGACAGTCACCCCCACGAACCAACTCCAGCACCACCCTGTAAACTGTATTACTGGCCTTGCTTCAGGGACCCATAAATAAATCTTGAAAGAGATCAAAAGCCAGAGACACAGCAGCAAGTCCTGGAAAACACCACAGAGCCGGAGATCTCTCTGGACCCCATACCGCGTCAATTTCACTGGGGCACCCCACACGGAGCAGGTGCAGTCTCCCTGCCTACTCCAGATGGAATCCTGGTGACCAAGAGCTTCCATAAGCAAGGCTCAGGTATGCAGGTTCCAGGACTAAATCTCTATGCCGCATGGCAGCAGAGGCGCTGGGCTGTCCCTCCTGAGCTCCCTGCCTCCTCATCAGCCTGTCTGTCACACCCACAATGAGCCTCCAGGCACCATCTTAGCGCAGCAACAGCCCTGGTCCAGAGATGCCCAATTGAATCTCAAAATGGGTTAGTGCCGGGCAGGAATATCTCTGGAACCCAACCATTTATAATCTAGGATTCCAGAAGTGTGTGGCCGCAGCACCCAAGATATTCAAAATGAGCAATGGACAATAAATGATCAAGCATCTGCCCCTGGCAGGCAGGCTTGAATGGTGGTTGGAAAATTTGAGCAAAACATAATGTCCAAAAGTAGAGAAAGTGTATGGGGAAATTGCCTGCCATGGAGGCAGGGTGAGGACTGATATGGGGGTGGGGAATATACTGGAGACACTGGTGGAGGGATGGATGTTTGATCATTGTATGGCTGAGTTTCGAACATGAAAGATTTATAATTGTATCTCACAGTGACTCAATTTAAAAAAAGAAAAAAATGTAATGTGGAATTTATGCCCAATTCAATCAGCTTAATCAATGGCTGAATAAATAGCAGTACTCCTACATTAAAAAAAAAACACCTAGTTCTTTCCCTTCAATTCAGGACTATACTTAAGGGACATCTATTCTATTTAATACTGTTATTTTGTAAAAATTCTACAATTCAATAGTTTATGATGAAAGTTATGGCTTAAGGCTTCTCACATGATTTCTGTCAGAGAGTGGCTGGAGCTTAACCAGAACTAGAACAGCTGGAAGTAGGCTGGGCAATGTTCTCTCCGCGTCTCTGCATTTCTGTCTCCTTGCAATCTTGTAGTGTTGTCTGAAGCTGCTTATGTGGTGGTAGAATGCTTCAAAAATAAGTTCTCAAGCTGATTACATGGAAGCTGCCTTCCTTTTTATGACCTACATTCTGACATTGCACACAGTGTGTTTCATTATCCTTTACTGTTGATATACTCAAAAAAGTACAGCTGGTTTCAGAGAGAGTCTAAAGACATACCTCTTTTGGGGAGGATTGTTATAGTCACACAGTAAAAAGAACATATGTCAGAGGATACTACTATGGTTTTAATATAGTGGAGTAACTAACATGATGTAGTCCTATGGACTGAATCTTGTTTTCTCAAATTCATGGGATAAAGCCCTTAATTCCTAGTGTGGCTGTATTTAGAGAAAGGGCTCCTATGAGAAATTAAAGTCAAAATGAGGGCAAAAGGGTGGTATACTAGTCAGTTGGACTGGTGGCCTTATAAGATGAGCAAGCAAGGAAAGATATTTCTCTTTCTACACATACTCAGAGAAAAGTCCATGGAACAATAGAGCAAGATGAGGAGCCCTTACAAGACACTAACTCTTCCAGACCTTGATGTGAGATTTTAGTCTGAAGAATCTATAGAGCATCACTTTCTCTTGTTTAAGTCACCCAATATATGGTTGTTTGTTATGGCAGCTCTTGAACACTAAGATACATGTGTTTAGTCCTTTCTTGAAATTGTACCACAGACCAATTTCTTTCTCTGTGCAAAGCTTCTTTCTCTCTTTTCCACAGGTGTAGATTCTGAAAACACTTCCTTATGACTTTCACTATTATAATCTCCTCTCCTAAAACAATCAAAAAGCAATTGATTTATATTTCTTTTCACATAAATTGCATAATGTTTAAAAAACTTATTTCTATAGTTTTCTATTGATTTAATTTTCTTATTAATTTCTAGGAGTACATAGCATATTCTATTATTCTGAGTTTTAAATGCTGCAGATATATTCTATCTATTATTAGTCTGTTAATATTATTTATATCTTTATTACATTCCTGTTCACTTTGTATATGATATATATAAATATTGAAGACTATTTTTCCCTATGAAGTACACGAGTTTTCTCTATATTATTATTTTTTTTTTGCTTTTTGGGTCACACCTGGCTATGCACAGTGGTTACTCCTGGCTCTGCACTCAGGAATTACTCCTGGCCGTGCTCAGGGGACCATATGGGATGTTGGGATTTGAACCCGGGTCGGCCGCGTGCAAGGCAAACGCCCTCCCCGCTGTGCTATCTCTCCAGCCCTAGTTTTCTCTATATTATTTTTAAAATGTCATTTCTGACTTTTGAGAGTGCTTTTATGTTCTATTAATCCAATGCCCTTCGTGTTTTATCATTTGTTATTTGAATGTTTTTAATATATATTATTTTATGATAGAGCATAGTCTCCTTTTGATATGCTTTCAAAATGGATTTGACTATACTTGTATTCTTTAACAAGTATTTTAGAATATATTTTAGGGTTCAAAAAATGAATGAATATTTCATTGAAACTGCATTTTGTGTGGAAATAAATTGAAGAATTGATTTAATTTCATTAATGAATTTATCATACAAAGTTTAGATTATTAAAATATTTTTCTTTTGTTGTGCAATTGAGATCCTATATCTTGTGCCACCCTTATATTCCCTGTTATTAATTTATCAAGGAAAACTTAGGAGACAGAAGACTTAGAAATATGCAGCATTTATCTGATACTTATTCCAAAGGCAATAAATTAAAATTATACTAAATTTATTATCATTATTTTTGGGAGGTCACATTAGATGGTTTCCAAGGCTCAATTCTGCCTCTGAGTTCAGGAATCACTCCTGATGGTGTTCTAGGACCATAGCACTAGATGGATGGGGATTGAGCTTGAGTTGACCACGTGCCAAGTGCCTTACACTTGTATGAGAGAAAAAAAACCTGAGAAATTGACAAGGAGTATGAGTAACTAATTTGAAAAGAAATATAAGTTCACCTATTTATAGGAAATTATGGTCAACCTCCCTTGTAAACTATGAAATACAAGTTCAAAAAATAATATCCCAGTATTTTACCCATCAAATTGATAAAGTTTTAAATGTTTGACTACAACCTATATTAATAGCGAAGCAAATACAAATACTGTTGGTTAGGACTTCAAATTATGAAAACTCTTTGAAGTGAAATTTCTCAATGTATCTCAATAGTAAAAGTACAGTTAACATTTTAATTTGCAGTTCCACTAGTATTTATTCTTCTCTTTACACACATATGTGCAAAGTTATATTAAGACATTATTGATGATAAAACATGGCTAAAACACACTACATGTCCTTTGGTAGATGTGATGAACAAGTTATTTTTCCATTTAACAAAAATTGTTTCAGCTTTTAGAAACAATTAGGTATAGCCTTTTATTGTGATATGAAGCAAATATAAGCCATTAAGTGGAAAATCTCAAAGCAAAATATGTAAAAAAGTACTTCAGTTGTAAAAGCAGAAAAAGATATTTTAATATATATGTTTGGATTCCTGTAGAGTATTTCTGAAGTTATAATTTAGAAGTAGATAATAATGGTTGCTTTTGGGAAGGACAGCTGGGAACTGAGAAATGAAGTGGGAAAAAGGTTTTCTTTATTTTTTTATTTCTTTGAACTTCTGTTTTAAAACAATCTGTGCACAATAGTTTTTAAAATAAATTAGTTTAATCTTTTTAAAACTTAGTATCAACTCCTCCAGTAAATTGTAGTAGATTATGACATAGGATATTTGTTTATATTTATATTTATCCTAAAGTCTTGATCCTCTCAGTTGATTATGTCCCTTGGATTCTTTTTTCACAATTCAAAGAGACTATTAGGAGAGAGATGCTCCCCCCCCATGCCTGGGCTGACTTCATCTGGGGAAACTTGAGGGGTGCGGGTGTTGCCTCTGCCTACCCCAGTTGAACTCTGGCAGTCACACATTCCAGAACCCAATTGCTACCATGCTCACAGCTGATCTTCACATATTTG